>NW_021703784.1:48605301-48645229 GCF_005190385.1 Monodon monoceros | reverse complement strand
CACATCTTCTTTATCCTTTCATCTGTTGATGGACATTTAGGTTGCTTCCATGTCTTGGCTATTGTAAATAGTGCTTCTATGAACATTGGGGTGCATATATCTTTTCTTTTTTAAAATTAATTTTTATTGGAGTAAGTATAGTTGATTTACAATGTTGTGTCCATTTCTGCTGTACAGCAAAGTGAATCAGTTATACATATACATATATCCACTCTTGAAGAGACCAACAAGGGATTGATCTCCAAAATATACAAACAGCTCACGCAGCTCAATATCAAAAAACACAAACAGCCCAATCAAAAAATGGGAGAAAGATCTAAATAGACATTTCTCCAAAGAAGACATACAGATGGCCAAGCAGCACATGAAAAGATGCTCCACATCACTCATTATTAGAGAAATGCATTTTTTTTCAAATTAGAGTTTTCTCTGGATATATGCCCAGGCGTGGGATTGCTGGATCATATGGTAACTCTATTTTTAATTTTTTTAAGGAAACTCCATACTGTTTTCCATACTGGCTGCACCAATTTACATTCCCACCAACAATATAGGAGGGCTCCCTTTTCTCCATACCCTCTCCCGCAGTTACTATTTGTAGACTTTTTGATGATGGCCATTCTGACCGGCGTGAGGTGGTACCTCATCATAGTTTTGATTTGCATTTCTCTAATAATTAGTGAAGTTGAGCATCTGTTCATGTGCCTATTGGGCATCTGTATGTCTTCTTTGGAGAAAAGTGTATTTAGGTCTTCTGCCCATTTTTTGATTGGGTTGTTTGTGTTTTTTGTTATTGACTTGTATGAGCTGTTTGTATATTTTGGAGATTAATCCCTTTCAGTCTCATCATTTGCAAATATTTTCTCCCAGTCTGTAGGTGTTTTTTTTTTTTTTTTTTTTTCCCGGTACGCGGGCCTCTCACTGTTGTGGCCTCTCCCGTTGCGGGGCACAGTCTCCGGACGCGCAGGCTCAGCGGCCATGGCTCACGGGCCCAGCCGCTCCGCGGCATGTGGGATCTTCCCGGACCGGGACACAAACCCGCATCCCCTGCAACGGCAGGTGGACTCCCAACCACTGCGCCACCAGGGAAGCCCCGTAGGTGGTCTTTTTGTTTTGCTTATGGTTTCCTTTGCTGTGCAAAAGCTTGATTAGGTTCCATTTGTTTATTTTTGCTTTTATTTCTATTGCCTTGGGAGGCTAACCTCAGAAAACATTGGTACAATATATGTCAGAGAATGTATTGTCTATGTTCTTTTCTAGGAGTTTTATAGTCTTATATCTTATATTGAAGTTTTTATGCCATTTTGAGTTTTTGTGTGTGAGGGAGTGTTGTAACTTCATTGATTTACATGCAGCTGTCCAACTTTCCCACACTACTTACTGAAGAGACTGTCTTTTCTCCATTGTAAAATGGACTGTCTTGCCTCCTTTGTTGAAGATTAATTGATGGTAGATGTGTGGGTTTATTTCTGGGCTCTCTATTCTGTTCAATTGATCCATATGTCTGTTTTTGTGCTAATACCACGCTGTTTTGATTATGGTAGATTTGCAGTTGTGTCTGAATTCTGGGAGGGTTATGCCTCCAGATTTGTTCTTTTACCTCAGGATTACTTTGGCAATTCTGGGTCTTTTATGGTTCCATATAACTTTTAGGATAATTTGCCCTAGTTCTATGAAAAATGTCATGGGTAATTTGATAGGGATCACATTAAATCTGTAGATTGCTTTGGGTAGTATTAGCCCTGCATTTCTTAAACTTCTCTGACATTTTCAACATTTTTATTTTTTACAGTTTGAGTTTATGAAACATTTATTTAACACCTAGAATATGCTAGGCACCATCCTAGGTAATGGTTCATGTATATCCTGACCAAACACTAAAATAAAATATTACACTCTGAAACAGACTACTGTACCATAGTTTTAGTTTAAAAACTGTATACAACTTTTTAAATTAATTTTTATTTGAGTATAGTTGCTTTACAATATTGTGTTAGTTTTTGCTGTACGGCAAAGTGAATCAGTTATATGTATACATATATTCCTCTTTTTTGGATTTCCTTCCCATTTAGGTTAAAAGTTGGTATACAACTTTTTAAATGTGCCATCTGATTTATTTCAATTCCACAAACATCTGAATCCCCCATTATCTGCAAGGTGCAATGCTAGGCCCTGCACTTCTTCCTTGAGCCTGCATATTTTTTGGTACAAAGACAGGCTGAAAGTATTTCTGTTGATATGATAAACACATAGTAAACCCAAACATAGGTTTAAATAATATGAGAAAGATTCACAGTTTTCACTCAAAAATTTTTCAATCTAATGATGGAGATGAAGACACAAATAACAGCTAAATAAGACAAACTTATACAGGTGCTATATTATGACATATAGAAGTAGCTATGGATAGATCAATGGAACAGGATAGAAAGCCCAGAGATAAACCCACGCACATATGGTCACCTTATCTTTGATAAAGGAGGCAGGAATGTACCGTGGAGAAAGGACAGCCTCTGCAATAAGTGGTGCTGGGAAAACTGGACAGGTACGTGTAAAAGTATGAAATTAGATCACTCCCTAACACCATACACAAAAATAAGCTCAAAATGGATTAAAGACCTAAAAGTAAGGCCAGAAACTATCAAACTCTTAGAGGAAAACATAGGCAGCACACTCTATGACATAAATCACAGCAAGATCCTTTTTGACCCACCTCCTACAGAAATGGAAATAAAAACAAAAATAAACAAATGGGACCTAATGAAACTTCAAAGCTTTTGCACAGCAAAGGAAACCATAAACAAGACGAAAAGACAACCCTCAGAATGGGAGAAAATATTTGCAAATGAAGCAACTGACAAAGGATTAATCTCCAAAATTTATAAGCAGCTCATGCAGCTTAATAACAAAAAACCAAACAACCCAATCCAAAAATGGGCAGAAGACCTAAATAGACATTTCTCCAAAGAAGATATACAGACTGCCAACAAACACATGAAAGAATGCTCAACACCACTAATCATTAGAGAAATGCAAATCAAAACTACAATGAGATATCATCTCACCAGTCAGAATGGCCATCATCAAAAAATCTAGAAACAATAAATGCTGGAGAGGGTGTGGAGAAAAGGGAACACTCTTGCACTGTTGGTGGGAATGTAATTGATACAGCCACTGTGGAGAACAGTATGGAGGTTCCTTAAAAAACTACAAATAGAACTACCATTCGACCCAGCAATCCCAGTACTGGGCATATACCCTGAGAAAACCATAATTCAAAAAGAGTCATGTATCAAAATGTTCATTGCAGCTCTATTTACAATAGCCTGGAGATGGAAACAACCTAAGTGTCCATCATCGGATGAGTGGATAAAGAAGATGTGGCACATATATACAATGGAATATTACTCAGCCATAAAAAGAAATGAAATTGAGCTATTTATAATGAGGTGGATAGACCTAGAGTCTGTCATACAGAGTGAAGTAAGTCAGAGAGAGACAAATACCGTATGCTAACACATATATATGGAATTTAAGGGGAAAAAATGTCATGAAGAACCTAGGGGTAAGACAGGAATAAAGACACAGACCTACTAGAGAATGGACTTGAGGATAGGGGGAGGGGGAAGGGTAAGCTGTGACAAAGCGAGAGAGAGGCATGGACATATATACACTACCAAACATAAGGTAGATAGCTAGTGGGAAGCAGCCGCATAGCACAGGGAGATCAGCTCGGTGCTTTGTGATCGCCTGGAGGGGTGGGATAGGGAGGGTGGGAGGGAGGGAGACACAAGAGGGAAGAGATATGGGAACATATGTATATATATAACTGATTCATTTTGTTGTAAAGCAGAAACTAACACAGCATTGTAAAGCAATTATACTCCAATAAAGATGTGAAAAAAAATAAAAATAAAAAAAAAGAAGTAGCTATGGAAAGGAAACAGATGAATTTTATTTAAATAATCAAGAAAGTCTTCCTAAAGCAAGTCATATTTGAAATGGGCCTCCAAGATTGAAAAGGATAAGTTGGTGGAAGTAAAAGCTTCCAAGCAAAAGGAATGAAATAAATACAAGCTCAAGATCTTGTATTTGGGACAAGTGGATAGACTAGTAGGAAGAGACACCCTTATAGTCACCCAAACACCAGCACTTCACATCATAGATCTATATTCTATTCATCTTTGGGTACCTGAAACCTCTCACATATCTAGCACCCTCCCCACAGTAAATGGTGAAGGGAAGTAAGCAGGGGGGAAGGGGGAGGGAAGGAAGTAGAGAGAGAGGGTAAGCATCGATCACAACAGATATCTTAGAAATGAGGATCTTGTTTGAATCCTGGTTCAAACAAATCAACTTGCAAAAGAAAAAAACAAAAGAAAAGGGGTACCTAAGAAATATGAACACTGACTATATACGATGATTTTTTTTAACTGTTAATTTTTATGTGTGATAATACTATTGTGGTTATGTTTTAAAAGTCCTTATTTTCAAGAGGCTCATGTTGAAGTTTCTGTAGATGAAATAATACAATGTTGGGTAGTACTTCAAAATAATCCAGTGGTGGAGGGCAAAAGGGGACTGAGAGAATAAATGGAACTCTCTTGGTCATGTATCAGTGACTGTTGAAAATAGTTGATGAATACATGGAGGTTCACAATCTATTTTCTTTACTTATGTATAAGTTTGAAATTTTATACACAAATGTCAACAAAAATAATGTCTTTAGAAGACCTTTGATTTTAAAAGTTCTACAGTAAGTTCTATAGTAAAATAAGAATTTCTCTATGAAAAACTATTTCTTATATAAATGATACCACAGACTTTACCCTTACCTGCACTATTTTATAAGAATATTTTCATGTATTTTTTACATAATAAACATTTAATTTTAGAAAATAAAATACCCAATCTGAAGCTGATTATCATATCACCTTTTCTCCAAAATATTCCTCTACCTTCTTTACATATATTTTAAATTCATAACTAAAGTATATTTTGGCCATAGTCAATAACATTTACTTAATAAATATTTATTCAACACCTTCTACTTGCCAAGTACCTGCACCATGTATGAATAAGACATAGCTCCTATCATTAAAGAATCCATCATACAATGGAAGAGCTTAGGGTCTATTGGTCAATTATAGATATACTTATTTTAAGGGCTGGATTGAGCATGCCCTTAGACTCTTACCACTGTAACCTGAAAAGATGGTTAATAGAGGTTAGTTATCAGAATCAAATCAATGTCATCTTTTAGTAAAACTCATTGGTAGGGGTCAATCAGTTATCTAGAGAAACTTCTGAAAGCATATAGATGGTAATTTCAACCTATAAAGTATAGTTTAATGACCATTAAAGATATATTTTAGAAACATTTAGGATATTTCTTAGTTTGCTTTTGTATAAAAAGTGATATTTTAGGTCCAACTAACTCAAAGAGACATCTATACAAGGACCAAAAATCAAACAGTGAAGAATGTTACTTTCCTAATTTAATTTTAATGGCTTTGGAAAAGTTCATAGTTTTAGTTCAAGTACAATTGAGGGGAAATTTTTTCACAGTCTTTCTAAAGGAAAGAATAAAAATAAAGCCTATTAAAATTCTATTGTGCTAGTTATTCCAAATTCTATATACAGAACTTAACAGTATGTCCCTGGCTCCCTGTCTGCCTTTCCCCCACTTAGGAAAAAATAGCCAGGGGTATTTTAGGTTAAAAAACATGTCCTTCAGCTTGTTAATCTGCAGGCACCACAATTCAGAGTGATTCATTGCAGCCGTGAATAAGGAATGTCACTGAAATAGTGATATGGCCTGAACCACTTTAGAAATTAATGGACTGACTGTAATATACTGATGCCTCTTTCATGCATCTATAATTGGAGTGCCAATTTATTTCCAATCATTTCAAGCACTGTAATTAGAGAGCATCATCGTTGCCTGTTTAACATTCATACGGGAAGCTGTCACATGAATGCTGGCCAGGGACCAATATTTTGCAACTGAGATACATGAACAAAATATAAGGGAATATTAAAAGGTCTGGTTTGTTCTTTAGGCCTGAGCTTTGGTCAAGGTGGGCAGAATTACACGAGGCAGAAAAGCTGCTGATGGATTTTTAAATCACAAAAGTTTCTTTTAAAAGTATCATCATTCAACATGTGGTGAGAAGAAAAACAAAGAATGACAACAGGCGATTGTTGGTGCACAGATTCAACGATGACATTTCAATAGGCAGCCCTTGAGCATGTGCTATGCGCCAATCTGCTAGACACGGGAGATATTGAGATTAAAATGAAACAATGCCCATACACACACATTCAGAAAGATGTTAAAAGAGTGAGAGGCAGTTATACACTGCACATCAGGAGGGTGCTTTTAAAATGGTATCTGCTGGATACTATTGTTTTCATTTCAGGTCTGCTGATGCAAAGGTGTATTCTGCATAAAATTTTACTAAAATTTTCTCCTAATTCTGGAAACCAAAAATAGTTTGAATTTCCGGTTCAAACAAAGTTTTAACAAAAGAAATACTTAGACCTACATATGAGCACTGCTGCCAGCTTAAGTGTCCCCACATCTGCTCCCATAATCACACCCTGTCTTAACCTCTGTTAAAACACTTATATCATCATATTATCTCCACTTCACATAAAGCAAGGCAAGGAACATGGCTTAATCTCAGTGCCAATCAGAGCACTAGGCTCATACAAGGGACTCAATAATTGTTTTTCCAAAAACGGAATTAACAGGTGCATGGATGAAATTAGCTTTCATAACACCAGTCACATTTATCAGCTCCTTTCCATCCCATTTCTACCACTTAGGCAAGATCTTCAGCCTAAATGCCCTCCATTCTCTACCTAGACCATAGTGAAAGATTAAATCTTCCCAAAACACCTTTATGCATGCCACAAAACTTTCTCCATATCTTTTGATTACTCTCCATTGCATGAAAAATAAAATATCTCCTTAGCCTTTTATTCTGAGCCCTCCACCACCTTGTAAATCCACCTCTGTAAACTTATTCCTGATATTATAGAATAAATGTTCTGAAAAAAGAAATGAATGTGTTATTTTTTGAGTTATCATTATTTGCAAAACTTAAACTTCAATTCATCAAATATTTAGTACAAATTTAAGTGCCAGTTTTTATACTCATTATGAAGTTATAATTACGGGAATTTTATGGGTACATAAAAATTATAATAATGATAGCTACTTGAACAGTGAGTTAGAAAATAACTGTATACTATTAAATCAATAAGGAAAGAGAAAGCTTATAGGAGAGGGTATGAAATAGAAGAGTTTGCCAGAGGATAGGCAGAATGGGGAAAAACAGAATTTTAACCATACTGCATAACCAAAGCTCTCATTTCTCCCTAGGAACAGTAAAATTGACTAAGCACTCTGGGCCCAATCACGGCTACTGAAAAGACAGTACAACCTTTCTTTTGAACTTGCCTGGTGATCATCAATTGTGTGAGCTTTTCAGAGCCAAGCCATTAACATTGACTAGGTAGTGGTAGATTTATATGGGTAATTGAAACAGTGATTGTTGACATCAATGTATATGAGGAATTTTATTATTACTATTAATAAAGCACAATGGTAATTATGAAGTATGATTAATATGAGTACATCTATTATTGAACTAATACTGATGGTCTAATTAGAAAAGCAAGTCTGAAGTTTTACATTTGCTCTTTGAAGGGAAGAGAAAGTAAAGTAACAGTTATTTAGCCCACAGTGTGGGTCCCCAACTCTGTTACATACTTTGTATACATTATTTCACTTTATCTCACAAAAACCCTGAAGTCAGTATTATTATCAGAGATGAATAAAAGAGCTCAGTAAAGTTAAATAATTTGCCCAAGGTCAATCTGCTAGTAGATTCAAAGCTGGGATTTGAACTTAAGTCTCTCAGAAGCCAAAGTTACATGGCTCTCATCTCATTAAAATTGGGAGAAAATGAAAAGCAACTGAGGAAAGAATTATAAAGTAGAATATGAACACTTCACATCTCATGCAATAGTAAGTTTTAGGAGGTGAGTATTTTATAGAGAGTAACCTTCATGTGGACCATGTATCCACTGACACCACCACTGAAGCGTTTGACTGTTCTACTGACAACAGCTGGCCACTCTAAATGAATGCTGGTTAAAGAAGAACTATCAACGAGGAAAGGGCAATTGTGTGATTAGATGTGGATGTGACTGTGAATGTGCCTGTGCATAAAAGCAAGTAAAAACAAACAAACAAACAAATAACTGTTGAAAATCAGAATTCTAAATACTAAGCCCTCTTCTTCAAGGTTTTGCATTCCTTTAAAAAAATAGATTTTTACTTTTTTTACTTGACATGTACACATTAGATATTTTAATTTTCCAAAACAGAGACGAATAGAGCACAGAGCATCTTTGACATGAAGACACTGTGTGAATAAAGAAAAAGAAGTTAATAATTACTTATATTTTGAAAAAGTATTTAAAAGTGGTAGCTCTTGTGTTCACTAGAAAAAATTTTATTTGAAACAATCCTTATTTTGAAAGTACCATGGGCTGGGAGACATGGAATACCCTTAACTGATATGCCACCAAGATGCCTATTATGTCTCTCATGCCATGTTGTTAACATGACATGGTAATATCAGCGAATGAATAAATAAAGACCATAAATAAAGAATAAATAAATAAAGATAATTAATTAACATATTTATACCCAAGTGGACTACAAATATGTCTGTTTTGTTCTTTGCTGGTCAAATTTTTTTAAAT
Source organism: Monodon monoceros (assembly GCF_005190385.1). Taxonomy (NCBI): domain Eukaryota; kingdom Metazoa; phylum Chordata; class Mammalia; order Artiodactyla; family Monodontidae; genus Monodon; species Monodon monoceros. The sequence goes on along the minus strand of NW_021703784.1, from coordinate 48,636,448 downwards.
TAATCACTGGAAAAAAAAATCCTGAAGACAAGATTATCAAATCAAATTAGGAGAATGCTACTGGGGACAACAGAATTAAACATCTCAGCAGCCTTGTAAAATGGGCCAAATTACCATGATGAAATTTAATGAAGATAAACAATCCACTGAGACTCTAAAAATCAAATACACAAGTACATGATGATTAAAATATTAAGTAATTGCCATTTATGTACAAAAGGCCTAGACAGAAGTTCAGTATGAGTCAATATTGTGATATCAAAACACCTAATTTAATCTCAGACTTTAATACTAGAAGTGTAATATCCAAATAAGAAATGAAAATCTCCCTATGCTTTGTGCTGATCACATATTAAGTACTGTTTCAGTTACAGACAAAAAAATTAAGTGAGGCACACTGAAAACAACACCTAGAAACACAGTCGAAGGACAAATAATTGAAAATGCCCAAGAAAAATACTAAAACTGTTCTCACATATTAGAAATACTATAAAATAGATGCTACATTACACAATAGCAGAAAGCAGACCTAAGACTAAAGAAGATATGAAGTGAAATTTGGACACCTCACAATCTCATGCAATAGTAAATTTGAGGAGTAAAATATTTTATAGACAGGAACTTTGAAAGGAACAACTCCATGTGGACCGTGTATCAACTGACACTAGCAAGACAAGGGAACACATTTCACCAGACCGTATCCAAAGAAGTGAATTCCCAGGCATCAGCACAGCAGGACAACCCTAGGTTTCCCTCACATGGGCAAGACCTGCTGTAGTAAGCTTACCCCACAGTGGAGAGCAGCCCCGAGTAAACTATTTCTGCAGGTAGGCAAGAGGTCTGTGCATTCTACAGCTTCCTTACCCCATTCTCAGGCCTGTTCTAACATCCCAGCTTCTCAGTACTGCTTCTAATACTACTTTACCAGACCTTAAACTATTTGAGTTTTATCAAAGCCTAACTGATAAGAGGAAAGAGAAATACCCAACTCCAGCCAACTCCGGCCATTCTGACCCAACTAAGTGTGGGAAAACAGAACTTTACAACTCAAGAGCACAGGCTCATTAAAAGACTGAGATTTAGGGCTTCCCTGGTGGCGCAGTGGTTGAGAGTCTGCCTGCCAATGCAGGGGACACGGGTTCGTGCCCCGGTCTGGGAGGATCCCACATGCCGCGGAGCGGCTAGGCCCGTGAGCCATGGCCGCTGAGCCTGCGCGTCCGGAGCCTGTGCTCTGCAACGGGAGAGGCCACAGCAGTGAGAGGCCTGCGTACCGCAAAAAAAAAAAAAAAAAAGACTGAGACTTAATCATAGTACTATAGATTGCTTCTTCTCCCCCACATCTTACCACAATATTATTAAAGGCCAATTTTCTACAGGTCCTTTCACCCAGTACATTATGCTTGGCTTTCAACAAAAAATTACAAAGCCTACTAAAAGGCAAAAAGGCACAGTTTGAAGAGAAAGAGCAAGCATCAGAACCAGATACAGACATGGCAGGGATGCTGGAATTATTAGACCAGGAATTTAAAATAACTATAATTAATATACTAATGGCTTTAATGGATAAAGCAGACAAAGTGCAATGGCAGAAAGGCAATATAAGCAGAGAAATGGAATTTCTAAGATGAATTTAAAAATGCTGGAGATCAACAACACTGTAACAGAAATAAAGAATAACTTTGATGGGCTCATTAGTAGACTGAGCATGGCAAAGAAAGAATCTCTACCTTGAGAATATGTCAATAGGAAACTTCCAAAACAGAAAAGCAAAGAAAAAAGACTGAGAAAAAAAGAACAGAATATTCCAAAACTGTGGGACAAACATAAAAGGTGTAACATACACATAATGGGAAAGAAAGACATAAAATAAATATTTGAAGGAATAATGACTGAGAATTTCCCCCAATCAATGTCAGACACCAAACTAAAGATCAAGAACATTACAGAACACCAAGTAAGGTAAATGCAAAAAAAAAAAAAAACCCCACAAACAAACAAAAAACACTACAACTAAGCATATCATATTCAAACTGCAGAAAATCTACGATAAAGAAGAAATCTTGGGAGAAGCCAAAGGGGAAAATCATCTTATCCACAGAGGAGCAAAGATAATAATCATATCCAATTTCTCCTCAGAAACCATGCAACCAAGAAAAGCAAAGTGAAATATTTAAAGTTTTGAGAGAAAAAACAGCCTAGAATTACGTATTCTGTGAAATTATCCTTTAAAAGTGAAAGGTAAATGAAGTCTTTCTCAGATAAACAAAATTTGGAGGAATTTGTTGCCAGTGGAACTGCCTTGCAGAAAAAGTCAAAACAAGTCCTTTAGAGAGGAGAAAAATAATATAGTTCAGAAAGTTGGATGTACATAAAGAAAGGAAGACCACTGAAGAAGGAGGAAGTGAAGATAAAATAACTTTTCTTTTTTATTCTTAATTGATGTAATGGATAACAGTTTGTTCAAAATAACGGCAATACATTAGAAAATATATACAAATATATGTTATGTATAAGTGAAATGAATGACAGCAATGACACAAGGAAAAGGAGGAAAGGATTAGAAATATTTTGTTATTATAATGTACTACTTGTGAAGCAGTATAGTGTTAGTTACTGAAAGTGAACTTGGATTACTTGTAAATGTATTTTGCAAACTCTAGAGCAACCATTAAAAAAAAAGTAAAATTGGTGTGAAAAGAAAAGAGAAAATAAAAGTATATAAAATATTCAATTAAAACCTGAAAAGGAACAAAAAGAGTGGAAAACAAAATAGGAACAAAGAACAAGAGCAATGAATAGAGAATAGTAACAAATATGGTTGTAATTAACTCAACTATATCAGTAATCACTTCAAATATCAATGTTCCTAATACACCAATGAAAAAATACAGATTGTCAGAGTGGGTCAAAAAACAAGACCCAACTATATGTTGTCTACAGGAAATCCTCTTTAAACATAAAGAAACATATAGGTTAAAGGGAGAGATGGAGAAAGATATACCATGTGAACACTAATCAAAGGAAACGTAGAGGGCTTCCCTGGTGGCGCAGTGGTTGAGAGTACACCTGCCAATGCAGGGGACACGGGTTCGTGCCCCGGTCCGGGAAGATCCCACATGCCGCAGAGCGGCTGGGCCTGTGAGCCATGGCCGCTGAGGCTGCACGTCCGGAGCCTGTGCTCCACAATGGGAGAGGCCACAAACAAAACTTCAGAGCAAAGAAAGCTATCAGGGACTAAAAGAAGGGTATTACATAATGATAAAAGGGGTCAATTCTCCAAAAAAGTATAACAATTCTTTATATGTATGTGCCTAACAACAAAGCGTCAAAACACATGAGGCAAAAACTAATAGAACTGCAAGGAGAAATAGATGAATTCACTACTATAGCTGGAAATTCACCCTATATCAGAAATGTACAGATCCATTAGTCAGAAAATCAGTAAAGATATAGTTGAACTCAACAGCATCCTCGATCAACCAGATATCATTGACATCTACAGACTATTTCATTTAACAATAGCAAAGTACACATTCTTCTCAAGCTTATATGGAACATCACCAAGATAGACCATATTCTGAGTCATAAAAAGCTTGAAGATTAAACAACACACTTCTAAACAACATGAGTCAAAGATGAAAGAAAAGATGAAAAAAAGAAAAATTAAGAAATATTTTGAACTAAGTGAAAATGAGAATACAATGTGTCAGAATTAGTGAGATGCAGTGAAAGCAGGGCTTAGAGGGAAACTTACAGTATTGAATGTATATATTAGAAAAGAAGAAAGATCTAAAATTAACCATCCAAGCTTCTACCTTAGGAAACTAGAAAAGAAGAACAAATTAAATCCAAAGTAAGCAAAAGAAATAATGTAAACTAAATCAGAAATCAATGAATTTAAAAACAGGAAATAGAAAAAAATCAACAAATCCAAATGCTTGGTCTTTGTAAAGATGAATAACATTGATAAGCTTCTAGACAGACTAAGAAAAAAAGGGAGAAAGAAAATACAAATTACTAATATCAGAAATGAAAGAAGTAACATCACTACAGATCTCATGGACATTAAAAGAATAATCAATAAATATTACAAACAACTCTTAGCCCACAAAATTGATAACGTAGATAAAATGGACCAACTTCTGAAAAAACACCATCTATCAAATTCACACAAGAAGAAATAGATAATCTGAATATGTCTATATCCATTAAAGAAACTGTACCAATAATTAACAACCTTCAAAAACAGAAAGCACCCTACGTGTTCACTGGTGAATTCTACCAAATATTTAAGGAAGAAACTATCAATTTTCTATAATCTCTCTCAGAAGATAGAGGGAGAGGAAATATTTCCTAACTCATTCTATGAAGCCAGAATTATCCTAAATCAAACCCAAAAAAAGGTATTCCAAAAAAATCTTACAGATCAATATTTCTCATAAATATAGATGCAAAAATCCTCAACAAAATATTATCAAATAAAATCCAACAATGTATAAAAAGAATTATACAACACGACTAAGTAGGATTTATCCCAGTTATGCTAGGTGGGTTCAACATTTGAAAATCAATGTAATCATCACATCAAAAGGCTACAGAAGAAAAATCACTTGGTCATATCAACAGATACAGAAAAACCATCTGACAAAATCCAGCACCCATCCAAGATAAAAACTGTCAATATCTTCCTCAATTTGATAAAGGATATCTACAAAAATCCTACACCTAACATCATACTTAATGTGAGAAACCTGATGATCAGGAATAAGGCAAGGATATCCCCTCATCACTGCTTTTCAACATCATACTGGAAATTCTAGTTAATGTAATTATGCACTGTGCAATTATGGATGGGAAATAAAAGATGTACATATTGGGAAGGATAAAACTATATTTATTCACAGATGATGTAATCATATATATAAAGAAAGCTCGAAAGAATCAACAAGAACATTCCTAGAACCAATACGCAATTATTGCAAGGTTGAAGGATTCAAGGTTAATATACAAAAATCAATCACTTAAGTAAGCTATCAATGAACAAGTGGAATTTGAAATTTAAAATAGAATTTGAAATTTAAAATAGAAAGGTAAAAATCTCTACTGAAAAAAGTCCAAGAACTAAATACAGTCAACCCTCCATATCCACATGTTCTACATCCAGATTCTACCAACTATGGTTCAAAAATATCCAAAAAAAAATTCCAGAAAGTTCCAAAAAGCAAAACTTGAATATGCTACACTGGCAACTATTTACATATCATCTACATTGTATTTACAACTATTTACATAGCATTTATATTGTATTTAGTATAAGTAATCTAGAAATGATTTAAAGTAAACAGGAGGATGTGTGTAGGCTATATGCAAATACTACACCTTTTTAAGGGACTTGAGTATACCCCAAATCCATGGATTTTGGTATCCTGGAACCAATCCCCAAAAGATACAATGGGACAACTGTATATGGAGAGATATTCCATGTTCATGGATAGGAAAATTCAATATTGTAAAGATGTCAGTTCTTCCCAACTTGATCTATAGATTCAATGTAATCAAAATCAAATCTCAGCAAATTATTTTGTGGATATCAACGAACTGTTTCTAAAGTTTATATGGCAAGGCAAAAGACCCAAAACAGTCAACATGATATTGAAGGAGAAGAACATAGTTGAACAGGCACAACCCAACATCAAGACTTACTATAAAGCTACAGTAATCAAGAAAGTGTGGTAATAGCAAAAGAACAGACAAATAGATCAGAATAGAGACACCCAGAAATAGACCCACATACATATAGTAGACTGACCTTTGACAAAGCAGCAAACTCAGTAAGATACAGTACAGACAGTCTTCAACAACTGGTATTGGAACATTTGGAAATTCACATTAAGAAAAAAAACCTAAACTGCTGGCCCTGAACCAAGATGGCAGAGTAGAAGCATGTGCTCTCACTCCCTCTTGCAAGAACACCAGAATCACAACTAGCTGCTGGACAAACATCAACAGCAGGACACTGGAACTCACCAAAAAACATACCCCACATCCAAAGACAAAGGAGAAGCCACAATGAGATGGTAAGAGGGGCGCAAGCACAGTAAAATCAAATCCCATAACTGCTGGGTGGGTGACTCACAGGATGGAGAATACTTACACCACAGAAGTCCACCCACTGGAGTGAAGGTTCTGAGCCCCATGTCAGGCTTCCCAACCTAGGGGTCCAGAAATGGGAGAAGGAATTCCTAGAGAATCAGACTTTGAAGGCTAGTGGGATATTATTGCAGGACTTCAACAGGACTGCGGGAAACAGAGAGTCTGCTCTTGAAGGGCACATACAAAGTAGTGTGTGCATCGGGACCCAGGGAAGTAGCAGTGACCCCAAGGGAGACTGAACCAGACCTACCCGACAGTGTTGGAGGGTCTCCTACAGAGGCAGGGGGTGGTGGTGCCTCACCGTGAGGAAAAGGACACTGGCAGCAGAAGTTCCAGGAAGTACTCCCTGGTGTGAGCCCTCCCAGAATCCGCCATTAGCCCCATCAAAGAGCCCAGGGAGTCTCCAGTGTTGGGTTGGCTCAGGCCAAACAACCAACAGGGTGGGAACCCAGCCCCACCCCTAAGCAGTAAAGCAGATTAAAGTTTTACTGAGCTCTGCCCACCACAGCCACAGTCAGCTCTACCCACCACCACTACCTCCCATCAGAAAACTTGCACAGGCCTCTTAGACAGCCACATCCACCAGAGGGCAGACAGCAGAAGCAAGAAGAACTACAATCCTGCAGCCTATGGAACAAAAAGCACATTCACAGAAAGATAGACAAGATGAAAGGGCAAAGGGTTATGTACCAGATGAAGGAAAAAAGATAAAACCCCAGAAAAACAACTAAATGAAGTGGAGATATGCAACCTTCCAGAAAAAGAATTCAAAATAATGATACTGAAGATGATCCAGGGCCTTGGAAAAAGAATGGAGGCAAAGATCGAGAAGATGCAAGAAATGTTTAACAAACACCTAGAAAAATTAAAGAACAAACAGAGATGAACAATACAATAACTGAAATGAAAACTACACTAGAAGGAATCAATAGCAGAATAACTGAGGCAGAAGAACGGATAAGTGACCTGGAAGACAGAATGGTGGAATTCACTGCTGCAGAACAGAAAAAAGAAAAAAAAAAAAAAATGAAAAGAAATGAAGACAGTCTATGAGACCTCTGGGACAACATTAAAGGCAACAACATTCGCATTATAGGGGTCCCAGAAGGAGAAGAGAGAGAGAGATAGGACCCAAGAAAATATCTGAAGAGATTATAGTCGAAAACTTCCCTAACTTGGGAAACGAAATAGCCACCAAGTCCAGGAAGCGCAGTGAGTCCCATACAGAATAAACCCAAGGAAAAACACACAGAGACACATAGTAATCAAATTGGCAAAAATTAAAGACAAAGAAAAATTATTGAAAACAGCAGGGAAAAATGAAAATTAACATACAAGGGAACTCCCATAAGGTTAACAGCTGATTTCTCAGCAGAAACTCTACAAGCCAGAAGGGCGTGACATGATATATTTAAAGTGATGAAAGGGAAGAACATACAACAAAGATTACTCTACCCAGCAAGGATCTCATTCAGATTCAATGCAGAAATCTAAAGCTTTACAGACAAGCAAAAGCTAACAGAATACAGGACCACCAGACCAGCTCTACAACAAATGCTAAAGGAACTTTTCTAAATGGGAAACACAAGAGAAAAAAAGGACCTACAACAGCAAACCCAAAACAATTAAGAAAATGGTCATAGGAGCGTACATATCGATAATTACCTTAAACGTGAATGGATTAAATGCTCCAACCAAAAGACACAGGCTCGCTGAATGGATTAAAAAAACAAAACCCATATATATGCTGTCTACAAGAGGCCCACTTCAGACCTAGGGACACATACGGACTGAAAGTGAGGGGATGGAAAAAGACATTCCATGCAAATGGAAATCAAAAGAAAGTTGGAGTAGCAATACTCATATCAGATAAAATACACTTTAAAATAAAGAATGTTACAAGACAAAAGGAAGGACACTACGTAATGATAAAGGGATCAATCCAAGAAGAAGATATAACAATTATAACTATATATGCACCCAACATAGGACCACCTCAATACATAAGGCAACTGCTAACAGCTATAAAAGAGGAAATCGACAGTAACACAATAATAGTGAGGGACTTTAACACCTCACTTACAACAATGGACAGATTGTCCAAAATGAAAATAAATAAGGAAACAGAAGCTTTAAATGACACAACAGACCAGATAGATTTAATTGATATTTATAGGACATTTTATCCAAAAACAGCGGATTACACTTTCTTCTCAAGTGCGCATGGAACATTCTCCAGGATAGATCACATCTTGGGTCACAAATCAAGCTTCAGTAAATTTAAGAAAACTGAAATCATATCAAGCAACTTTTCTGACCACAACACTATGAGATTAGAAATCAATAACAGGGATAAAAACGGAAAAAACACAAACACATGGAGGCTAATCAATACGTTATTAAATAACCAAGAGATGACTGAAGAAATAAAAGAGGAAATCAAAATATACCTAGAGACAAATGACAATGAAAACACGACGATCAAAAACCTATGGGATGCAGCAAAGCAGTTGTAAGAGGGAAGTTTACAGCTATACAAGCCTACCTCAAAAAACAAGAAAAATCTCAAATAAACAATCTAACCTTACACCTGAAGGAACTAGAGAAAGAAGAACAAACAAAACCCAAAATTAGCAGAAGGAAAGAAATCATAAAGATCAGAGCAGAAATAAATGAAATAGAAACAAAGAAAACAATAGCAAAGATCAATAAAACTAAAAGCTGGTTCTTTGAGAAGATAAACAAGATTGATAAACCATTAGCCAGACTCATCAAGAAAAAGAGGGAGAGGACTGAAATCAATAAAATTAGAAATGAAAAAGGAAAAGTTACAACAGACACCACAGAAATACAAAGTATCCTAAGAGACTACTACAAGCAACTCTATGCCAATAAAATGGACAACCTGGAAGAAATGGACAAATTCTTAGAAAGGTGTAACCTTCCAAGACTGAACTAGGAAGAAACAGAAAATATGAACAGACCAATCACAAGCAATGAAATTGAAACTGTGATTAAAAATCTTCCAACAAACAAAAGTCCAGGACCAGATGGCCTCACAGGTGAAATCTATCAAATATTTAGAGAAGAGCTAACACCCATCCTTCTCAAACTCTTCCAAAAACTTGCAGAGGAAGGAACACTCCCAAACTCATTCTATGAGGCCACCATCACCCTGATACCAAAACCAGACTAAGATACTACAAAAAAAGAAAATTACAGACCAATATCACTGATGAATATAGATGCAAAAATCCTCAACAAAATACTAGCAAACAGAAGCCTACAACACATTAAAAAGATCATACACCATGATCAAGTGGGATTTATTCCAGGGATGCACGGATTCTTCAATATATGCAAATCAAACAATGTGATACACTGTATTAACAAACTGAAGAAGAAAAACCATATGATCATCTCAATAGATGCAGAAAAAGCTTTTGACAAAATTCAACACCGATTTATGATAAAAACTCTCCAGAAAGTGGGAATAGAGGGAACCTAACTCAACATAATAAAGGCAATATACAACAAACCCACAGCAAACATCATTCTCAATGGTGAAAAATTGAAAGCATTTCCTCTAAGATCAGGAACAAGACAAGGATGTCCACTCTCACCACTGTTATTCAACATAGTTTTGGAAGCCCTAGCCATGACAATCAGAGAAGAAAAAGAAATAAAAGGAATCCAAATTGGAAAACAAGAAGTAAAACTGTCTCTGCAGATGACATGATACTATACACAGAGAATCCTAAAGATGCCACCTGAAAAGTACTAGAGCCAATCAATGAATTTGGTAAAGTTGCAGGATACAAAATTAATGCACAGAAATCTCTTGCATTCCTATATACTAATGATGAAAAATCTGAAAGATAAATTAAGGAAACACTCCCATTTACCACTGCAACAGAAAGAATAAAATACCTAGGAATAAACCTACCCACGGAGACAAAAGACCTGTATGCAGAAAACTATAAGACACTGATGAAAGAAATTAAAGGTGATACCAACAGACGGAGAGCTATACCATGTTCTTGGATTGGAAGAATCAATATTGTGAAAATGACTATATTACCCAAAGCAATCTACAGATTCACTGCAATCCCTATCAAGTTACCAATGGCATTTTTTATGGAACTAGAACAAAAAGTCTTAAAATATGTATGGAGACACAAAAGACCCCAAATAGCCAAAGCAGTCTTGAGGGGGAAAAAACGGAGCTGGAGCAATCAGACTCCCTGACTTCAGACTATATTACAAAGCTACAGTAATCAAGACAATACGGTACTGGCACAAAAACAGAAACATATATCAATGGAACAAGACAGAAAGCCAGGAGATAAACCCATGCACCTGTGGTCAACTAACCTATGACAAAGGAAGCAAGGATATACAACGGAGAAAAGACAGTCTCTTCAATAAGTGGTGCTGGGAAAACTGGACAGCTACATGTAAAAGAATGAAATTAGAACACTCCCTAAGACCATACACAAACATAAACTCAAAATGGATTAGAGACCTAAATGTAAGACCGGACACTGTAAAACTCTTAAGAGGAAAACATAGGAAGAACACTCTTTGACATAAATCACAGCAAGATCTTTTTTGATCCACCTCCTAGAGTAATGGAAATACAAACAAAAATAAACAAATGGGACCTAATGAAACTTCAAAGCTTTTGCACAGCAAAGGAAACCATAAACAAGGCCAAAATACAACCCTCAGAATGGGAGAAAATATTTGCAAATGAATCAACGGACAAAGGATTAATCCCAGAAATATATAAACAGCTCATGCAGCTCAATATTAAAAAAACAAACAACCCAGTCCAAAAATGGGCAGAAGACCTAAATAGACATTTCTCCAAAGAAGACAAACAGGTGGCCAAGAAGCACATGAAAAGCTGCTCAACATCACTAATTATTAGAGAAATGCAAATCAAAACTATAGTGAGGTATCACCTCACACCTGTTAGAATGGGCGTCATCAGAAAATCTACAAACAACAAATGCTGTAGAGGGTGTGGAGAAAAAGGGACCCTCTTGCACTGTTGGTGGGAATGTAAATTGATACAGCCACTATGGAGAACAGTATGGAGGTTCCTCAAAAAACTAAAAATAAAATTACCATATGATCCGGCAATCCCACTACTGGGCATATACCCAGAGAAAACCATAATTCAAAAAGACACATGCACCCCAATGTTCACTGCAACACTATTTACAATAGCCAGGTCATGGAAGCAACCTAAATGCCCATTGAAAGATGAATGGATAAAGAAGATGTGGTACATATATACAATGGAATATTACTCAGCCATAAAAAGGAAAAAATTGGGTCATTTTTTGAGACGTGGATGGATCTAGAGACTGTCATACAGAGTGAAGTAAGTCAGAAAGAGAAAAACAAATATAGTATATTAACGCATATATGTGGAACCTAGAGAAATGGTACAGATGAACCGGTTTGCAGGGCAGAAATTGAGACACAGATGTAGAGAACAAACATATGGACACCAAGGGGGGAAAGCGGCAGGTGGGTCGGAGTGGTGGTGTGATGAATTGGGTGATTGGGATTGACATGTATACACTGATGTGTATAAAATTGATGACTAATAAGAACCTGCTGTATAAAAAAATAAAATTTAATTTAAAAAATTAAAAAAAAAAACTAAACTAAAAAGGAATCCAGACACAGACCTTCCACCTTTCACAAAAATTAACCCAAAATGGATCAGAGACCTAAATATAAAATGCAAAATTTTAAAACTCCTAGGAGACAGCATAAGAGAAAATCTAGATGACATTGGACAAGGCAATGACCTCTTATATACAATACCAAAGGCATTATCCGTAAAAGAAAGAATTGATAAGCTGGGCTTCATTAAAACTAAAAACTTCTGCTCTGTGAAAGACAACATAAAGGGAATAAGAAGACACGCCAGAGACTGGGAGAGAATATTTGCACATGACATGTGATAAAGGACTGTTATCCAAAATATACAAAAAAATCCTTAAAATTCAATAATTAGAAAAGGACAACCCACTTAAAAGTGGGCAAAAGACCTGATACCTCACAAAGATATAGAGATGTCAAGTTTTTGTTTGTTTTGCGGTACGCGGGCCTCTCACTGCCGTGGCCTCTCCCGTTGCGGAGCACAAGCTCCGGATGCGCAGGCTCAGCGGCCATGGCTCACGGGCCCAGCCGCTGCGCGGCATGTGGGATCTTCCCGGACCGGGGCACGAACCCGCGTCCCTGCATCGGCAAGCGGACTCTCAACCACTGCGCCACTGGGGAAGCCCCAGAGTTGTCAAGTTTTTATATAAAAAGATGTTCAACAGCATATGTCATTAGGAAGTTACAAACTAAACAACAGTGAGACACCATCCTATAAGATTAGAATGGCTAAAATCCAAAACACTGACAATACCAAATGCTGATGAGGATGTGGAGCAGCAGGAACTCTCATTCATTGCTGGTGGGAATGCAAAATGGTATAATCACTTTGGAAGACAGTTCGGCAGTTTTCTACAAAATTAAGCACACTTTTACCATACAATACAGCAATTGTGCTTCTTAGTATTTACCCAAATGAGCTGAAAACTTATGTCAACACAAAAATCTGCCCATAAAATGTTTATAACAACTTCATTCATAGTTGCCAAAACTGGGAAGCAATCAAGATATCCTTCAATAGGTGAATGGATGAAAAACTGTGGTACCTCCAGACAATGAGATATTATTCGGCACTAAAAAGAAATGAATTATCAAGCCATGAAAACACATGGAGGGAGCTTAAACGCATATTACAGAGTGAAAGAACCCAACCTGAAAAGTCTACAAACCATATGATTCCAAATACATGACATTCTGGAAAAGACTGTTAGGGACTAGGGAAGAAGGATGGGTGTGAATGGGCAGAGCACAGAGGATTTTCAGGGCAATGAAACTGCTCTGTATGATATCATAATGGTGGATATATGTCATTCATTTGTCAAGGCCCATAGAATGTACAACACCAAGGTGAACACTGATGTAAACTATGGACTTTGTGTGATAATGATGTATCCGTGTAGGTTCAGAGATTGTTAACAAATGTACCTCTGTAGTGCAGGACCTTGACAGTGCGGGAGGCTGTGCATGTAGGGGGATAAAACTCTGTACCTTCTGTTCAATTTTGCTGAGAACCTAAAACTACTCTAAAAAATAAAGTTTATTTTTAAAAATGAAGCTAAGAGTACTTTTTCTTTAGGTTGCTGTGAGAATTAGATCTACTATACATTAAGTATCAAGTGCAGGGTCTTGCTGGCACATCGCAGTTGCCCACTAAATCTGGACATGAAAGGTATTCAGTATCAAATCGGTCTTCAAACACCTTCCTTTTCCCTTCGATTCATGTTTTATAGATAAAGTCAAATTCCCTTGAGAAAATTTTCTCTAGACTCCAAATTTCCCCATAACTAAGGAATATCCAGTTGAAATGTCCTCATCAAGACACGGTATTGGTTCTTTTCCATCTATATTAATGGATCACAATGGTAGTAAAAGCCCATAGCTAGACACCTAACTGTGGAAGCTGCTCTTGTCTGTAATCTCTGCTTGAGAATTAGTTTTGTTTTTTTTTTAAATAATCCTGGAACCTTAGTTGTCATTGATTAAAACAACTGGATGCATTTTTCACCAGTCACTCTAAGACCCTTGGCAGGTTATTAAACCTCTCTATATCTCTTTTCCCACCCTTTTGAAATGAGGTCATGATACTACTCTTGGGAATAAAAAAAGATAGCAGTAGGACATTAACTGCCTATGGTACTCTGGAAGAGAGACTGAGAAACTATCAGCCAGGCTTGGTAACCCTAAGAGCTTAGCAGTATCTCTACAATGTCATAACTTTCCCTATAGTAACATTCTAAACTGCCTGTCTCCCTACAGTCTTTAGCAGTACAGTGCAGTGAAAATACAATGTACTTTCAAATTTGACAGGGGTGTCCATTCCTGTGTGACCTTGGGTACATAAATTCTCTGAGCCCTGGTTTCCTTATGTGCAAGCTGATGATAATAATACCTATTCCATTAGGTTTCTATGAATATTAAAGAAAAATAATGTTGCTGAGTTATATTCAATATTTTTTTTCCTGGATAACTAAAATCAGAGAATCCTCAGGTATGTCATTCTTTTTTTTTTTCAGACAAATAAAAAAGGAGGGAGCTAAATGATTATCAGTAAGACCGAAGCCGAGAGAAGACAATTAAAAAAAAAAAAAGAGGTGACTCCGTTGAATTCCTGAGGTCATAAGATCAGAATAAGAGGGTACAGGTAAGAAATGTCCATCTGGTTAGTGACCTGCAATATGGTCTTCCAACACAGTGGTAGCAATTTAAGCAAACTTTCAATTCAAGAACTTGGTGATTCTGAGTCACTTCCTATAATAATACCTGAATAATACACTCCTAATCTCTGGAACCTGTGAATTTTATGGTATGTGGCAACGGGGATTTTTTGGATTCTGGTAAGCCAAAAAAAAAAAAAAAGCAGAGATGGGAATCATGTGCTTTGAAAATGGAGGAAGGAACCCGAAGTACTGATAAAAGAATAAAGCCTAGAAGTTTAAAAAGGCGAGGAAACACATTCTCCCTTCCAGAGCCTCCAGTCCCACCTACACCTTGATTTTTAATCCAGTGAAACTGATTTTAGACTTCTGAACTGAACTGCAAGAGAATACATTTGTGTTGTTTTAAACCACTAAGGATTTGTTACAGTGGCAACAGGAAACTAATATAACTTTCATTTTGGAACATAGTTCAACACAATGAAACATAAAGTCCAACAAGCAAAGCAAAGCAAGATGATTAAGGATATACATTTAGGGCTTTAAAAGATCATGAAGTCTGACTTGATCATGCAGATTTGTCAGAACAGAAGGAATGTTCTCAACTGGCAGTCAAGTGTGGAGTAAGAAACACTGATAGGACCTGTATTACCTAAAGACAGGAGAGGACGCTCTGTAAAGTTAGCCTGTGATATATAATTGATTTCATTTGTTTTAGCTGGAGCTTAATTTAAATTGTCCACATCAATAGAATAGCTCATACTGATTTCTTTAAAATTTAAACGAACCTCCTGGGTACCTTCCAGGTTTTTTAAAGCTGAGATGAATATTGTTCTTTTATGTTTGCAATGAAAGGTACAGACAGTGAATTTGGGACTTTATAGCTTGAGGTTAAAATATGGTTTGCATGTACAAATATTAAAAGCTAGTTAAATCTATTCACTTTTCCTCAACGGAATGCTTATCTTCTAAGTACCAGCTGCTTTGCACCAGCATGAAACATACCTCATCTCCTTTGCTTGGAATCCTACACCCTAACATTTCCAAAAAGTTGCAGTTCCTCAAATGCACCTTACATTCCTCGCTTCCATGTATTTGCAAATACCATGCTTCCTCCCTCCTTGACAAGTTTTCTGTTCCGTCCCTCAACCCCCCATTATTAGGATAAAGGATGCCTACTCATTCTTTAGGCTCCAAACATAAAGCAACTCCATGAAGCTTCTGTGAACTCAAGTTCAATATACCCTCCTTTGGGTCCCACGGTATACCACACACAATGTTAACTTCTGCTTCTCCTCCACTTAGTGCTATGGATTGTCTGAACACCACTAGCCAGTAGGAAGAGGCAGAGAAAGAAGTCTAGGACGAAGGTTGCCACCTGCAGGAGTGGTACATGTATGTCTGGGGTTTTATAGAAAAATGCATTTAATGAAGAATCACACTAGTTGGCCCAACGATGCATGCTGTTGATGTCCCCTTTTTTTTTTTTTTTTTTTTTTTTTGTGGTTCGCAGGCCTCTCACTGTTGTGGCCTCTCCCGTTGCGGAGCACAGGCTCCGGACCCAGCGCAGGCTCAGCGGCCATGGCTCACGGGCGCAGCCGCTCCGCGGCATGTGGGATCTTCCCGGACCGGGGCACGAACCCGCATCCCCTGCATCGGCAGGCGGACTCTCAACCACTGCGCCACCAGGGAAGCCCGCTCTTGATCCCTTAATTTATGTAGTCCACTATTCTTCCAGTATCCTTGTTTGGTCTCTTACTCCACAAAGTTTTACTAACATCTACATTTTTTTTTTAGATTTACTAACTATTCATTTTATTTCGGCCGACTAACACTGACAGCTGCCTCTCCTCCTATAAAATAGAATTCCCCACTGAATTCCTCCTCTGATCAATACCATCCACTCAACATTCTTCTATCTTTTATATATGTTTCAAAGCTTTTCACCTTCCTTGATAAAAATTCTACCTCATTACTTTCCAAATCCATGCACTCTGATCAGAACTTCTCTCATTTCTCATTTGACCATTATTTCTGATTAATAACCTGTTAGTCTAAAATTCAGCTTATAGCTCACAGAATTTAGGTTGGTCCATATATGGCATGTTTATGCACAATATTAGAAAACTCATCTTTAGCTCATCTGTGTTAACTTTCCTATTTTTGCTTTATCATAAATTCATGGATAATTCTTAAGATTCAATTTAACTCTACTGACTGTAATTGTTGTTTCTTGTTTTTGAATTATTATTATTTGGACACTAGGATCACATGGTAACTCTATATTTAGTTTTTTGAGACATCTCCATACCATTTTCCACAGTAGCTGCACCAATTTACATGCCCACAAATAGTATACGAGGATTCCCTTTTCTCCACATCCTCGCCAACATTTGTTATTTGTGTTCTTTTTGATGATAGCCATTCTGACAGGTGTGAGGTGATATCTCATTGTGGTTTTGATTTGTATTTCCCTGATGACTAGTGATGTTGAGCATCTTTTCATGTGCCTGTTGGCCATCTGCATGTCCTCTTTGAAAAAATGTCTATTCAGTTCTTCTGCTCATTTTTTAATTGGGT
This sequence comes from Monodon monoceros, assembly GCF_005190385.1. Classification (NCBI taxonomy): domain Eukaryota; kingdom Metazoa; phylum Chordata; class Mammalia; order Artiodactyla; family Monodontidae; genus Monodon; species Monodon monoceros. The sequence goes on along the minus strand of NW_021703784.1, from coordinate 48,619,379 downwards.
TGTTTGTTTTTTTGAAGTTGAGTTGTAAGAGCTGTTTACATATGTTGGATATTAATCCCTTATCGGTCAGATCACATCATTTGCAAATATCTTCTCCCATTAAGTAGGCTGTCTTTTCATTTTGTCAATGGTTTCCTTTGCTGTGCAGTCATTTTTAACATGGATTCCCAACATTTTAGAGTAATTGAGAACCACAACATCTAATATCCACAATGTTGCAAAATTATAACTTCTTTGGTGGAGAGGGTAAATTGTCAGAAAAACTGAGACTACAAAACAAGGGAAATTTTTTAAATGCTGACAGTTTAGACGTTAATGAAGTAGGTTAACAAAGGCTCTGACTTCACTGATTGTTTCACAAAAGATGTTTTTTTTAAAGCTGGTTTCAAGTCAAGATTTAACTGTTAATATTTTGTTATAAAATGTGTCTGTGTTGTCTCTCCTTGCAGGCAACAAGAATACTTGCATTTCTTATTTGCACAAACACTGGAAACTGTTGGATTAAAAGATATTGTTTAGTGGTTTCATAGTTGAATCAAGTGGGGACGTAGCATTGTCGCTGATTAAGTTGTTAAACATCAGCTAACTGAACTGTGTTTACAAAAGGTGCATGTGGTCACTGTGGCCTGGCTAGTGGTTGCATGTGTGACTTTTTTAATTAAGAGATTCATCATTTTCAAGAAAGCTCATTCTTCCCTAAAATACTAAACTGAGATGATCTTAGCACAATTTAATGAGAATATTATTATATATTATGCTTTATTTGGTAACACAGTATTTTATGTTTCAGGCACACATTTGTATTATGAATAACAAATTTGCTGAATTAGAGCTAATAGAGAGTGGGAGTGGGTAGGCAAGAAGAAAATATACCGAGAACAATAATTTCCAGGGTTCTTTTTCTCAAAACTAAAATTTTGGAAGGGAAAAAATGACCTTCAGAGTCATTTTAGAGTTTACCTGTGAAGCTGTGACTCTGTCTGCCCTGGATCCTCTTACTTTCTTCCTCACACTGAACTCTTTCATGAGGACCAGTAGTCCCAAGTCTGGGAGGCAGGGCTCAATGAATCTCCCAAAACATCTACCTTATGGTTTATAGATTACCTTCCTGCTCTTGTGCACGCTGCCTGGGACTCTGCCCCAGCTGGTTTTTCACCCTGGTTTGATGACTACACCCTTCAGAGGAGGTCAGGATGTAACAACGGGGATATACACTTCCTGGCCATCGAAGCTTCCATAAAAATTGTAGTTATTCTCCCTTACAGGGGATGTTCCTTTCCAGTTGGTCCTCCTATGCTTTCTCTTAGATTCAGCACAAGATCCTCTTGAAACTGGTTATGTGGCTACTGGGCTTACAAAGATGCAGTCAGCAGTACAGTCATCCCTGACTTTCTTGTCTTTTTGAATCATTCTAATTATCATCTTGTCCAAACCCTGCAGACAGATCCTATTAACTTACTGCCACCCTTTCCCATGTATTGGAGACTCTCCACTTGTTCTAAAGTAATTACAAATCTATTCATTGAAGTAACTCCTTGCAGGTTTCCTTATGGACATGAAAGCTACATGCATTTCCAAAACCAAATCTGTATTAAACCAAACATATATGGCCTGAGAGAGACTACTCCTGTGAGAATTCCAGATGGATTCATTCCTGAAGTATCTACATCCAAGTCAATTGCATCTCTGGCAGCTCCTGTTAGTTGAGCTGGGACAACAGTCTCTCTTCAGTGATCAGCTCATACCCTACTCAAACATCGAGTTACTCATGCTAAGATCTAATCATACATGCTAATCCAGACGATTTCAGGTTTCCAGGACCAAAGTAAGGGACAAAGGGGTCAATAAAAGGCTGCTGAAATCAATGATTTCCCAAATTATATAGGAGTAACATCAAGAACTGTTCAGCCCTTCTGTATTCCCAAGTCCATTCCAGTTACCAACCCCAATGGGAAGAATAGGCAAGAACACATAAATATATATTTTCCCTGACTTACTGACTCTCCATGTAAACAAACCAGCAGGAGGAATTAAAAGGAGGCACTATTTACAGAAGCCCTCCAGCAGTCAGACAAGTTAACCTTTTAGTGTATCAATCACATCATCCACAGCCAGTATTCTGTGGCAAGTTTCTCCTAAATCTTTTCTGACTTTTCACCAAAGGAGAGTTTCCTTTATCACATGTCTCCACTCTCTTGTATTCTTCACTGGCACCTCATCTATCTTATTATAATATTATCATCCTAAATTAGAGGGCACAGGGCCAGGGCAATCAGGAATGGTTGTAATAAGGAAGAACAAACCTGACTCCATATTAGATCTGTTTCTTTTACTTAACCTTTGTATTCTATTGCTTTTGTTTAGAGTTAAGAATGTTGCCTATAGCCTGAAATGTACAGGATAGCCCATTCTCACGCTCTGACCTTTAAGGGTATGACACTTTTCCATTCATACAGAGATAAAAAGTTGCAGAACAGAGAGTAACACTTGTCTTGTTGGAGGTTTACAGGAACATCGTGATCTGACCTGCGTGGACAGCTGCAAGAACAAAGGATTCTGACACCAGGAAGTTTGCAACAACGAACCACACCCCCTTCCTCACCTTGCTTTTAAAAATGCTTTGCTGAAACCCTTCTGAGAGTTTGGGGTTTTGTGGGGGGGGCATGAGCCACGTCTCTTTGCATGGTTCTACAATAAACCTTTCTCTGCTCCAAACTGACATTTCAACTGGTTTGGCCTCACTGTGCATCAGGCACACGAACCTGCATTCAGTAACATGGTGTCTGACAATTCAGAGATTATGGAATTCTTAACTCTAGTTGGTAAAACTTTGTGACCTTGTTCCCTTCATTCACACAGTTTAAAGAATGTAAGACATCCTGTCAGCTTTGTTTTTATCTGTCTTCCTCCCAGGTCTTATTAACCTGTTCATTTTTCTTAATTTATTACCTTAATTCATTGTATTTCTACTAGATAAATTTAACGCCCTTCTTTCCTACTACAAAAGAGATTCCCTGTCCAAATTTCCTCACTGATCAATATAGTACAGCCAAATTCTAACCCCAATTGAGCATCTGTTACAATTTGTGTGTGTGTGTTACTGGTCTAGGAACAACTTGTAAAGAAGGATCATGCCTTATTCTTTTTTATATAAATAGAATAATGTTCAAAATAGATGTTAAAATTTTTAGTATATTAATTAATTAAATGACCAATTTTCTAGAACTTCGGGAGTGGATGTAATGGTAGCAAAAGATCCTAATGCGAAATTTATACAAGGTACAATATTTTCACAAATTCAGGGATGCAAAAAAATTACACTTTACTTTTCTACTTTTGAACTTGATTTTTATCTCAAGTCCCCATGTGACTGAAGATGAAGAATGACTTTGGTCCAGTTCTTGTTTTTCTCCCCAATGAATTCAGAATTTGAATGGCAATTCAAGATCTCCTCTACCCAATTTGCTGAGTTGCATCTAAGTTGTGGGAGGAAAAAGTGAGGGACTTTCAGAGGCAAACAGTGTCTGGACCTGAAAATATTCTGTCCACATGGATGTTCACTGAGATGTAGATAATATGATTTTTTGCCTGCTGTCACCTGCTCACTCTGGCATCTCCAGAGATGTCTGCATTTGCATCTGGTCAATGGTTTTTAAGTTCACCCTGGCATTGAACTCTTCCCCTCATCCTGACTAAGAACTCTCTAAGGCCCAGCAAACCATAGCAGCCCATGTCTGCTCTACCCAGAGCTGTACAAGGTGGAGAAGGGTTGGAAGGGACATCAGTATGCAAGTCCCTTTCATATAGGGACAGACACCAGCCCCTAATGATATTCCTCTCTTTTACATGGAAGAGAAAGAATTAGGGGATGACAGTGGATGTTTCAAGGGGAAAACCATCTTCTCTGTACAAATAAATTTCTCAGCTTAACCTTTAAACAAAACTAAGCGAAATTTCTTTATTGTGACATTGCTTAGAAGCTTTCAGATGCTGGTATACGTTATGAATCTCCAAGAGGGGGCGTACCAATGCAGCAAGTATCTAGTTTATTTGAGAAGCTCCCCTGGAACAAGCTGCCCCTAGAATTCTATTTGGGAAACATTGTTCCAATATGCCCTGCAATTATTGGTGTGTTTTGTTACTTAATCACCAACACAACTCACGGTAGAGATCAGGGTATGAGGTAGCAGGTAGGACCCCTTCTCCCTGGACCCTTCCCTTTTTTTTCTTTTTGCACAAAAACAGTCCATTTATTCAAGTGTTCTCCAGCACAAGTACATTAGAAAGGAGCTTTATTATATTCTCCTGGGCACAAAGAAAAAATGTGATGAAGGTGGAACTGACAGACTTTCTACATCTGCTGTACGCACTGACCTCTTTAAAATTATTTAATAACAGCTATGTCACAACCATCACTTAAACAGAGATATGACAGACATCGGGGCACAGGGCTGGGGACCCATGCAGGGCCCTCTCACACACGCCCTCCCAGAACCAGACTGTGAAATGTACATTACTATTGTCAATAAATAGAGAAGCAACCCTAAAAATATATAATGGTGAAAGGATGCTGGAACCAGGAAGAAAAAAAAAAAAGTCAGAAGAGGAACTGAAGAGAAACGAAAGGGCTGCGAAGGGAAGGGTCAAGAGAGGTTGGGTTTAACTTTCCATTCTAATGATACTCTGCCTAGTGACCATCGTCATTGGCTAGTGGATCTACCTAGCAGACTGTCGGGTGAGAAATCATTCCTCATACTGCATCAGTAGCAGGAGGCATTAATATTGACAACTCCATGGGTTTACACTGCACTTTGCAGTTATTTACCCTCTTCACCACCATAACTTCATCTTATTCTTAGAACTGCTAATATAGAGAAAGAATTACTGTTCTTACAGACAAGGAAACCAAGTTTCAGATATTTATCCAAGGTCATCCAGCTGTTAAGTGACAGAACTGAGCTTGAACTCTGACCTTCCCACTTAGAGTCCCATGAGTATTTAATGATAACGGTGTTTCCTTTCCATTCTGAAACTCCAGCAGGGAGAAATTTGTTCCACCCTCCACTGCTGCCAGACAGTCACTCTAGGGAGAGCAGTACTCATTATTTTTCTGAAGGGAAAACACAGTGTTAACTCAGACAACATAATTTTATGGTCTGAACGAAAACACATTTTTTTGCTCCTGTCAAATTCAATTTATATCACAAGACTAAATAAAAATTTTATGTACTGGGTGAAGGAAAAATAGAGAGAAAATGTCCTCAGTGGACAAGCTTAAATTATCTCCCATTTGAATGAGTTTATTTCCCAGATAGTTTCATCAGGCTTTTTAATTAAGAGAAAATTATTCATCTAGAGTCAGTAATTTGCCAGTGGCCTCTTCTTAACACTCCGGTCTAAGGTGGCAGAAATGACAATGGGATTTTCAAATTAAAAACATCAAGCTTTTGCAGATACTGGGCTCTTCAGTTCAGTAACTGGGTCAGGGAAAGGAGGTGACCTAGGTGAAACAATGATATTTTAGCCAAATTTCTCCCCTAAATTTAAGGCTCAGAGATGTTTAAGAGGTCTTAAGTTTGACAGGAAATGACACTGGAGATTGAAGACACCCAGTAACACATATAAACAAGAATATGTATGCAAATATACCAATATATATGTGTGTGTATATATGTATACATGTGTGTTTATATAACATAATATGAGCATGGAAAAAATTCAGAAAGATACTTCCTAAGTTGTTAATATGATGTTATTATATATTATGCAGTAGTTGAAAGTGGGATGGCTGAAAGGTAAGGTGGAAAAGGAGAGGAGAGCAAAAAAAAAAAGAACTGAACCCCAAAGGGAAAGCATTTTATTCATTTATGTAAGCTTTTATATAAGTGTGTACAAATCAAAATTTAGGGGAAATAATACAACAGGAGATTGTTGACATACTAAAGCATTTGAGAGCTCTGAAGAACAAACACTGTGTCAAGAGGCTGCAAAAGATGGAACTGGAGAGCCGGGCAGAGGCCTAAGTAAGGAAGGCTAAAATGCAGAATGTAAAGAGTCGAGACTTCCCCTGAGGTCAAGGGAAAGCCACTAGAAGGGTGACTGGTTCAAACTCAGGTTTTAGGCAGGTCATACTCTCAGGGGTGTCATGATTAGACAGGGTAGGGGAGGAGGGAAATAATGGCCTAAGAGGTGATGAGTTCCTACACCAGGGCAGTGGTAATGGGATTGGTTGGAAGTATAGCATTCAGAAAAAAGAAAAAAAAAGGTGCTACAACAATCATTATGTCCCCTACTACTACTTTACGCATTTACTACTATTACTACATTACTACCACTATAACTTAACTGTTACTCTTTAATCAGCACTTACTGTGTACCAGGCACTGTGTCAAGAACTGTATTTTTTATTATCTTAATTAACTTTAACAGTAACCCTGTAAGACAGGCACTAGGCTGCCGATTATTATACAAAGCATCACTTGAGGCATAAGAAAATGAACCTCGCAAAGAGAAGAATCAAACAGAAACCGCAAGACAAACATGGCTTGCAAACCAAGCCATGATGTGCAACAGGAACTACCTACACTCAAAGTATTTTAACACCAACTCATTCATACCCAAATATTCCCCCAAAAGATCACCGTGTCACAGTGATTTCCCAAAGATTCATACATCCCCAAGGTAAGATCCTTAATTCTTCCAGCAAATCACCTAGTTTACAAATTCGAACCCTGCCCAGAACATACATATTAGTTCATACACTGAAACTACTCCATGACTGACTCCAGCCTCTAAAATCCTCTAAGTCCCATCCCTGATCATTAGAGAAATTCAAGTCAAAACCACTATGAGACATCACCTCACACCAATTAGGATGACTATTATTCAAAACAAAACAAAACATGAAATAACAAGTGTTGGCGAGGATGTGGAGAACATGGAACCCCTGTGCACTGTTTGTAGGAATGGAAAATTGTGCAGCCACTATGGAAAACAGTATGGTGGTTCCTCAAAAAATTAAAAATAAAATTACCATATGATCCAGAAATCCCAGTTCTGGGTATATATCCAGAAACACTGAAAGCAGGATTTTGAAGAGTTATTTGCACACACATGTTCATAGCAGTACTACTCACAATAGCCAAGAAGTAACCCAAATGCCTGTCTATAGATGAATGAATAAACAAACTGTGGAATATACATACAATGGAATATTATTCAGCCTTAAAAAGGAAGAAATCCTGTCACATGCTACAACATGAATGAACCTCAAGGACATTATGCTAAATGAAATAAGCCATTCACAAAAAGACAAATATGATTCCACTCACATGAGCTATCTAGAATAGTCAAATCCATACGAGCAGAAACGAGAATGGTGGTTACAAGGGTCTGGGGGAGAGAAAGGATAGAAAGTTATTGTTTGAGATGTATAGTTTCAACTTGCAAGACGAAGTTCTGGAGATCTGTTGCACAATGTGAGTGTACTTAACACCACTGAACTGTACACTTAAAAATAGGTAAAATGGTACATTTTATGTGTTCTTTACCACAATTAAAAATTCAAAACAAAACAAAACAAAAAACACTCTAAGCCCCTTTCTGTAACCTCCCTCTTTGGAGACTCTACTGAGACTGTCAAGATGCTGCTCTTCCATTCAAAACAAGTTCATAAACCCAGCTCTTTATGACCAGCAGCCTTCCCTAATAGCCTTGGAGGGACTGTGACAGTATGCCGAGTACACCCTGCAGGTCCCAAGTCCTCGAATGCAGGGGTCAAGAACATGGGCTTTGCAGCCCTAGCTTGCTACTCACTAACTATGAAATTTGGGAAAATTTATGAAACGTCTCTGATCCTCATTTTTTCATCTAGGGACTGGGAATAAGAGTGTTTATTGCATAGGGCCATAAAGAGTATTAAATAGGATAAATGAAAGTGTCTGGCATGGTGCCGAGCACCCAATAAGTAGGTGCTTAATCAGTGCAGCTGGTGATACTGCTCCGTGCCCATTAATTCCATGCCTCCCACCACTTCCATCATCCTGAATGAAAAGAGGAAAGGACTCCTGCCCCCCTCCACCTGATGTTTCCTTCCTGGTTATTTCCTTAACCACCATTTATTAATAAGCTCCTGCTAAGTGTCAGGCTCTGAACCATGTGTTGGGAGTCTGATACAGAGGCGCTCCATATAAAGGACTTTCACCTCTGGTAGAAGAGGCAAACATGCACCCAAGCAACACAAAGAAGTAGACTAGAAGCGTGGGGTGGGAGAAGAAATGTTGAGAGTGGAGTGAGCACAAGACCATCCACCTTCAGGGCTCCAAATTAAAACACCAGACTTATGAAACTGCTTTAAACCCCAACTGCAGGAAAAATAATATAATAAATTGGTTTAATTCTGGGAGCTTGAAAATAAGCTGGATAAAGAAATCAAAGGCAGAACCCATCAGTTTTGTTTCTTCCTCACAAGACCTTTGTTCTCTTAAAAATAATTCCACTGTGTGTGTGTGTGTACACACACACACACACACACACACACACACAATGGAATATTACTCAGCCATATAAACAAAATAATGCCATTTGCAGCAACATGGATGGACCTAGAGATCATCATACTAAGTGAAGTAAGTCAGACAAAGACAAATACCATATGACATCACTTATTTGTGGAATCTAAAAAGAATGATACAAATGAACTTATTTACAAAACAGAAACAGACTCATAGACATAGAAAACAAACTTATGGTTACCAAAGGGGAAAGTGGGGGAGGGATAAATTAGGAGTTTGGTATTAACATATACACACTACTATATATAAAACAGATAAACAAAGGGAACTATATTCAATATCTTGTAATAATCTATAATGCAAAAGAATCTGAAAAACTATATATATGTATCACTTTGCTGTACGCCAGAAACTAACTCAAAATTATAAATCGAGGGGAGTTGGGAAGATGGCGGAAGAGTAAGACGCGGAGATCGCCTTCCTCCCCACGGATACAACAGAAATACATCTACACGTGGAACAACTCCTACAGAACACCTACTGAAGGCTGGCAGAAGACCTCAGACCTCCCAAAAGGCAAGAAACTCCCCACGTACCTGGGTAGGGCAAAAGAAAAAAAGAAAAAACAGAGACAAAAGAATAAGGACGGAACCTGCACCAGTGGGAGGGAGCTGTGAAGGAGGAAAGTTTCCACACAATAGGAAGCCCCTCCGCGGGCGGAGACTGCGGGAGGCGGAGGGGGGAGCTTCGGTACCGCGGAGGAGAGCACAGCAACAGGGTGCGGAGGGCAAGGCGGGGAGATTCCCGCACAGAGGATCGGTGCCGACCGGCACTCACCAGCCCGAGAGGCTTGTCTGCTCACCCGCCGGGGCGGGCGGGGCTGCGAGCTGGGGCTCGGGTTTCGGTTTTGGACTGAGCGCAGGGAGAGGACTGGGGTTGGCGGCTTGAACGTAGCCTGAAGGGGTTAGTGCACCACGACTAGCCGGGAGGGAGTTCGGGGAAAAGCCTGCACCTGCCGAAGAGGCAAGAGACTTTTTCTTCCCTCTTTGTTTCCTGGTGCGCGAGGAGAGGGGTTTAAGAGCGCTGCTTAAAGGAACTCCAGAGACGGGCGCGAGCCGCGGCTAAAAGCGCGAACCCCAGAGACGGGCGCGAGCCGCGGCTAAAAGCGCGAACCCCAGAGACGGGCGCGAGCCGCGGCTGAAAGCGCGGACCCAGAGACGGGCGCGAGCCGCGGCTGAAAGCGCGGACCCCAGAGACGGGCGGGAGACGCTGGGGCTGCTGCTGCCGCCACCAAGGGGCCTGTGTGCGAGCACAGGTCACTCTCCACACCCCTCTTCCGCGGAGCCTGTGCAGCCCGCCACTGCCAGGTTCCCGGGAACCAGGGACAACTTCCCCGGGAGAACGCACGGCGGACCTCAAGCTGGTGCAACGTCACGCCGCCTCTGACGCCGCAGGCCCGCTCCGCACGCAGTGCCCCTCCTTCCGCCCCCCACCCCCGCCTGAGTGAGCCAGAGCCCCCGAATCAGCGGCTCCTTTAACCCTGTCCTGTCTGAGCAAAAAACAGACGCCCTCCAGCGACCTACACGCAGAGGCAGGGCCAAATCCAAAGCTGAGCTCCTGTGAGCTGTGAGAACAAAGGAGAGAAAGGGAAATCTCTCCCAGCAGCCTCAGAAGCAGCGGATTAAAGCTCCACAATCAACTTGATATACCCTGCATCTATGGAATACCTGAATAGACAAGGAATGATCCCAAATTGAAGAGGTGGAATTTAGGAGCGAGATCTATGATTTTTTTTCCCTTTTCCTCTTTTTGTGAATGTGTACGTGTATGCTTCTGTGTGAGATCTTGTCTGTATACTCTTGCTTCCACCATTTGTCCTAGGGCTCTATCCGTCCATGGTTTTTTAAAAAAATTTTTTTTTCTCAATAATTAATTTTATTTGTAATAACTTCATTATACTTTACCTTCGTTCTTTCTTTCTTTCCTTCCTTCCCTCCTTTAGACAACGAATCACCCCAAATTGAGGAGGTGGTCTCTGAGAGCAAGATTTATGATTTTTCCCCCTTTACCTCCTTTTGTGAAGGTGTATGTGTATGCTTCTGTGTAAGATTTTCTCTGTATAGCTTTGCTTCCAACATTTGTCCTAAGGTTCTATCCGTCCCTTTTTTTTTTTTCTACATATTTTTTAATTCAATAACTATATTATACTTTATTTTATTTTTACTGTATCTTCTTTCTTTCTGTCTTTTTTCCTTCTTTCCCTCCTTCCTTCCTTCCTTCCTCCCTCCCTCCCTCCTGTCTTTCCTTCTTTGCTTCTTTCTTCCTTCCTTCCTTTCCTCCTTTCCTTCTTTCTTTCCTCATACTTCTACTAATTCTCTCTACTTTTTCTCCCTTTTATTCTGAGCCGTGTGGATGAAAGGCTCTTGGTGCTCCAGCCAGGAGTCAGGGCTCTGCCTCTGAGGTAGGAGAGCCAACTTCAGGACACTGGTCAACAAGAGACCTCCCAGCTCCACATAATATTAAACGGCGGAAATCTCCCAGTGACCTCCATCTTAACACCAGCACCCAGCTTCACTCAACGACCAGCAATCCACAGTGCTAGACAACCTATGCCAAACAACTAGCAAAACAGGAACACAACCCCACCCATTAGCAGAGAGGCTGCCTAAAATCATAATAAGGCCACAGACACCCCAAAACACACCACCAGACGTGAACCTGTCCACTAAAGAGACAAGATCCAGCCTCATCCACCACAACACAGGCACTAGTCCCCTCCACCAGGAAGCCTACACAACCCACTGAAACAACCTTAGCCACTGGAGACAGACATCAAAAACAACGGGAACTACGAACGTGCAGCCTGCAAAAAGGAGACCCCAAACACAGTAAGATAAGCAAAATGAGAAGACAGAAAAACACACAGCAGATGAAGGAGCAAGATAAAAATGCACCAGACCTAACAAATGAAGAGGAAATAGGCAGTCTACCTGGAAAAGAATTCAGAATAATGATAGTAAGGATGATCCGAAATCTTGGAAGTAGAATGGACAAAATGCAAGAAACAGTTAACAAGGACCTAGAAGAAATAAAGATGAAACAAGCAACGATGAACAACGCAATAAATGAAATTAAAAGTACTCTAGATGGGATCAATAACAGAATAACTGAGGCAGAAGAACGGATAAGTGACCTGGAAGATAAAATAGTGGAAATAACTACTGCAGAGCAGAATAAAGAAAAAAGAATGAAAAGAACTGAGGACAGTCTCAGAGACCTCTGGGACAACATTAAACGCACCAACATTCGAATTATAGGGGTTCCAGAAGAAGAGAAAAAGAAAGGGACTGACAAAATATTTGAAGAGATTATAGTTGAAAACTTCCCTAATATGGGAAAGGAAATAGTTAATCAAGTCCAGGAAGCACAGAGAGTTCCATACAGGATAAATACAAGGAGAAATACGCCAAGACACATATTAATCAAACTGTCAAAAATTAAATACAAAGAAAGCATATTAAAAGCAGCAAGGGAAAAACAACAAATAACACACAAGGGAATCCCCATAAGGTTAACAGCTGATCTCTCAGCAGAAACCCTACAAGCCAGAAGGGAGTGGCAGGACATACTGAAAGTGATGAAGGAGAAAAACCTGCAACCAAGACTACTCTACCCAGCAAGGATCTCATTCAGATTTGATGGAGAAATTAAAACCTTTACAGACAAGCAAAAGCTGAGAGAGTTCAGCACCACCAAACCAGCTTTACAACAAATGCTAAAGGAGCTTCTCTAGACAAGGAACACAAGAGAAGGAAAAGACCTATAATAACGAACCCAAAACAAAATGGGAATAGGAACATACATATCGATAATTACCTTCAATGTAAATGGACTAAATGCTCCCACCAAAAGACACAGATTGGCTGAATGGATACAAAAACAAGACCCTTATATATGCTGTCTACAGGAGACCCACTTCAGACCTAGAGACACATACAGACTGAAAATAAAGGGATGGAAAAAGATATTCCATGCAAATGGAAACCAAAAGAAAGCTGGAGTAGCAATTCTCATATCAGACAAAATAGACTTTAAAATAAGGACTATTACAAGAGACAAAGAAGGACACTACATAATGATCAAGGGATCGATCCAAGAAGAAGATATAACAATTGTAAATATTTATGCACCCAACATAGGAGCACCTCAATACATAAGGCAAATACTAACAGCCATAAAAGGGGAGATCGACAGTAACACATTCATAGTAGGGGACTTTAACACCCCACTTTCACCCATGGACAGATCATCCAAAATGAAAATAAATAAGGAAACACAAGCTTTAAATGATACATTAAACAAGATGGACTTAATTGATATTTATAGGACACTCCATCCAAAAACAACAGAATACACATTTTTCTCAAGTGCTCATGGAACATTCTCCAGGATAGATCATATCTTGGGTCACAAATCAAGCCTTGGTAAATTTAAGAAAATTGAAATTGTATCAAGTATCTTTTCTGACCACAACGCCATGAGACTAGATATCAATTACAGGAAAAGATCTGTAAAAAATACAAACACATGGAGGCTAAACAATACACTACTTAATAATGAAGTGATCACTGAAGAAATCAAAGAGGAAATAAAAAAATACCTAGAAACAAATGACAATGGAGACACGACGACCCAAAACCTATGGGATGCAGCAAAAGCAGTTCTAAGGGGGAAGTTTATAGCAATACAAGCCCACCTTAAGAAGCAGGAAACATCTCGAATAAACAACCTAACCTTGCACCTCAAGCAATTAGAGAAAGAAGAACAAAAAAACCCCAAAGCTAGCAGAAGGAAAGAAATCATAAAAATCAGATCAGAAATAAATGAAAAAGAAATGAAGGAAACGATAGCAAAGATCGATAAAACTAAAAGCTGGTTCTTTGAGAAGATAAACAAAATAGATAAACCACTAGCCAGACTCATCAAGAAAAAAAGGGAGAAGACTCAAATCAATAGAATTAGAAATGAAAAAGGAGAAGTAACAACTGACACTGCAGAAATAAAAAAAATCATGAGAGATTACTACAAGCAACTCTATGCCAATAAAATGGACAATCTGGAAGAAATGGAAAAATTCTTAGAAATGCACAACCTGCCAAGACTGAATCAGGAAGAAATAGAAAATATGAACAGACCAATCACAAGCACTGAAATTGAAACTGTGATTAAAAATCTTCCAACAAACAAAAGCCCAGGACCAGATGGCTTCACAGGTGAATTCTATCAAACGTTTAGAGAAGAGCTAACACCTATCCTTCTCAAACTCTTCCAAAATATAGCAGAGGGAGGAACACTCCCAAATTCCTTCTACGAGGCCACCATCACCTTGATACCAAAACCAGACAAGGATGTCACAAAGAAAGAAAACTACAGGCCAATATCACTGATGAACATAGATGCAAAAATCCTCAACAAAATACTAGCAAACAGAATCCAACAGCACATTAAAAGGATCATACACCATGATCAAGTGGGGTTTATCCCAGGAATGCAAGGATTCTTCAA
>NW_021703784.1:48516678-48595301 GCF_005190385.1 Monodon monoceros | reverse complement strand
TGACAAAGGATTAATCTCCAAAATTTACAAGCAGCTCATGCAGCTCAATAACAAAAAAACAAACAACCCAATCCAAAAATGGGCAGAAGACCTAAATAGACATTTCTCCAAAGAAGATATACAGAATGCCAAAAAACACATGAAAGAATGCTCAACATCATTAATCATTAGAGAAATGCAAATCAAAACTACAATGAGATATCATCTCACACCAGTCAGAATGGCCATCATCAAAAAATCTAGAAACAATAAATGCTGGAGAGGGTGTGGAGAAAAGGGAACACTCTTGCACTGCTGGTGGGAATGTGAATTGTTTCAGCCACTATGGAGAACAGTATGGAGGTTCCTCAAAAAACTACAAATAGAATTACCATATGACCCAGCAATCCCACTACTGGGCATATACCCTGAGAAAACCAAAATTCAAAAAGAGTCATGTACCAAAATGTTCATTGCAGCTCTATTTACAATAGCCCGGAGATGGAAACAACCTAAGCGCCCATCATCGGATGAATGGATAAAGAAAATGTGGCACATATATACAATGGAATATTACTCAGCCTTAAAAAGAAATGAAATTGAGTTATTTGTAATGAGATGGATAGACCTAGAGTCTGTCATACAGAGTGAAGTAAGTCAGAAAGAAAAAGACAAATACCGTATGCTAACACATATATATGGAATTTAAGGGGGAAAAAAATGTCATGAAGAACCTAGGGGTAAGACAGGAATAAAGACGCAGACCTACTGGAGAACGGACTTGAGGATATGGGGAGGGGGAGGGGTGAGCTTTGACAGGGCGAGAGAGAGTCATGGACATATACACACTAACAAACGTAGTAAGGTAGATAGCTAGGGGGAAGCAGCCGCAAGGCACAGGGATATTAGCTCGGTGCTTTGTGACAGCCTGGAGGGGTGGGATAGGGAGAGTGGGAGGGAGGGAGACGCAGGAGGGAAGACATATGGGAACA
Organism: Monodon monoceros; assembly: GCF_005190385.1. Taxonomy (NCBI): domain Eukaryota; kingdom Metazoa; phylum Chordata; class Mammalia; order Artiodactyla; family Monodontidae; genus Monodon; species Monodon monoceros. Next base: position 48,594,330 of record NW_021703784.1, on the reverse strand, counting down.
TATGTATATGTATAACTGATTCACTTTGTTATAAAGCAGAAACTAACACACCATTGTAAAGCAATTATACCCCAATAAAGATGTTTAAAAAAAAATTATAAATCAACTATACATCAATGAAAGATAATAATTCCACCAGTTCAAATCCTTGTTGAGAAGAGAATCCAGGAACAGAGTGTGATTAGTCTTGGGACTTTCTCTCTCTCTTCTCCCAAAAGAGAGAAGAAGAAAATCAACTAATGGTGTGCACAGTGCTAAATACTTTGATATGATCTCTCATTTCTCTTCATAGCATCTCTGCAAATGGAGTTAGTGTTTTCACTCTTCAGATGATGGAAAAAAGGCTCAGAGATGTTCTACAACCTGCCACTCAGTGTAAGAGCTCAGGCTGGTATGACCTGGAATCCTGTGTTTGTTCCAATCTCCCACCCTGGTAGGGCTCTGACAGCTCTTCAACTGCAGATGTCTTATTATTCTCAAATTCTTCAGAAAAGAAAAAACAGATCCAAGGGTAACTTTTTCTGGAGACACTTTTATAAACTGGAAAGGTGGGACACTCAGTGACCCAAAGAATCTTGAATTCGCAAGCTTCTCAAGTTGTTGTAACCAAATAGGTCACAAAAGAAAAGCTGTTATAAATATTGCAGTAAATTAAACTTTCTTTCAAGACAGTTCTGAATTCCATGCCCATGAATATCTAAGAATTGGGAACTGCAAATGGGTATCCATATAATGGTGTGTTAACATTCACTGCTCATTCTTTCTCCTGCTTCAATGGTGGAAAAGATTAATACATCATTCAGTTAATACAAAGTGTAATTTATTTCCAAAGTGATGTTTTTCCTTTGCAGCATCAAATCTGGCAGCTCTATGCTGTGCTGTTCTGTCAACTGGAATAATGCCTTTAATGAACTTGTCTCTGGAATATCAAATGTGTTATCCGTTGCACAACTTGCAACTCTACTGCTCAGACCCTCGTCATCTGGCCTACTGTCTTCCACAATCAAAAAAAGCATCCATTCCACGGCCCTGACCTCGGTAAGCCACCAAGCAGCCCCCAGAATCTGCAAGCTTACTTCGAGTTTACTCATGGCCCATCTGTAACTCCACTACTCTAACCAGTGAGCACAAATTGGGCAGGAATATCTCACCAGCCCTGAAGTGCTCTGCCCCTGGACAGACAATATTCTTCAGAACCATTGGATTCATATCGCCTCCCCCCAAGAAGTCGAGCATGGTCCCATGGCATCCTAACGCCCTCTGCTGGGGCCCTCACTGGGTAATGCTTGGATGCTCCAAAACCAACACTTTGGCCAGCAACTAGGCTTTGCCATCCTGCCGTATTGCTCCAGTCCTTTATGAGAATTTAATCTGTCTAGCCATTATGCTTCTAAGAACCAACAAAGGCAAGCCAAAAATATCTGCTCTGCCAACAGCAATAATTCCACATATTCATTGCTGAGATGCTCTCAGTCTGATCCTTTTCTCGCTTGACTACTACCAGACCTCAAGATTTACCTCTGGGTCCCAGGGCTTCAGCTTCGTGTTGCTGTCTGCTCTCCCCCAGTGAAGCCTCAGGATGACTAAGGGACTGGCTAAATTTGGTTCATACAATTCATTTAACCAAAAAAAGCTACTGAATACTTGTATGTTCCAGCATTATTCTGGGTGCAAAGAATAACAAAGAACAGAGCAAAAAAAAAAAAAAAACCAATATCTGTTTATCTCATGGAGTTTCCATTCTATGGGGTGGAGCAGATAATAAACCTAATAAGATAACTAAGTTATATAAAGTGGTGGATGCCAAAGAAAAAAACTAATGCAGGGAAGTGGACGGGGGAGGATAACTCAACTGCAAAAAGGGCCCTCAAAGTAGGCCTCACTCTGGAAGTGATACTTTAGCAAAGACCTAAATGAACTGAAGGAGAGGCTGCTAGCTGAGCTGCCTCAGGTAGGAGTAACCTGCCAGATCGAAGAGTCACGGAGAGCAGGAGGGTTCGAGTGGCATGGCTCTACCACTGGCTAGGTTAGAGAGGGTCAACACATTACTTATCTCTCTGAGCCTCCATTCTCTCAATGTAACATAGAGACAACAGTAGCTTTTTCAAAGGATTTTTGAGATTTAAATGAGAAAATATACATAAAACATCTGTCACTTCATAGCAGCTCAATCAATGTTATCTAAACAGGCAGATGATATATAAGTAAACAGAGAGATGGGCAGATTTACAATAGGATGTGACACGTTAGAATACGATTGATAGGATAGCATAAGATAGAAGAGGGGAAGACAGGACAGGATAGCTAAAGTTGAGCACATAGTTATATAGAGAGACCACAGATATCTAGGTCCACAGACTCCAACGTTATTACTTGGGTCCCCTCAGCTGGGGCACCTAACTACTGCATCCATAATTAGGTAGATTTCTTATTTGTGCCCTAGACCTAGCTCTAACGCTAAAAATTAGTGTGACCTTGGACACATCACTCAGTGTCTCTGCATTTTACTTCCCTCATCATTTAAAGTGAGGAAGCTATGCTGAATAATTACTATGCCTTCTCCATATGCCTTCTCTCTTACTATACATTTCAATAAGGTCCAAAATTTGTTTTTATGGGTTTTAACACATCTAAATAAAGAAGCCGTAATTATTTATTCAAAAGGATGAATGTGTCTCCTTTACTTAAAAACAGTGAGCTATTTAATATTTATTGAGCACCAACTATATCCACAACCTCCTTGTAGGATAATAGGAAGAGTTAAAACAAAGAAACATGCAACAGTAAAAAACAACTATAAATTTTTTAAACAAAAATACATGGTCCAAGGCCCGAAGATATTATGTATTTAAAATCTACAGTAACCCTGACCTCTTGCACTTGTAAAATTTAGCATTTGAAAATATCTTCTATATCAATTTTCCATACACCTACAAGTGTAAAGTTACCTTAATTTCAAGTTTTTAAACTTTACTCCTGGCAATAAAAATTAATTCCATTTGATTCCAATTTATCTAATAATCACAAAAACCTTTTGAATAACCATTCAAAATATGAAACAAACAAACATGAAAAAATATGCCAGCCCATTTCCCTGACCTCCATGAGATGACATGCTGTAATTTATAAATTTATGACCATTCATTCATTCATATTTGGAAGCAATTACTGAGAAACTAACATGTAAGTATCCACACACAGGGAACACAGATATGTCAAGGCCTTTGCCTTGGAAAAGCACAATTTTGTGGGGGGGAGAGAGAGAGAGAAAAAAGATTGCTAGCATATTGAATGATAAATGCATAATCAATGTGAATACATGATACAGGTATACCATAAAAAAAAACGGTTGATAAATCACCCTTTGGGCAATCAAAGATTTCACAGAAACAATACATTCAAGAAGTTTTAAAGAATGAATGTGTCAGGAAGACAATTTTTCAACAAATGTGTATCACACTCAAAATCAGAAAAAAAAAAGTGATAGTCATTATTTCAAGGTGATGGGAATACAGGTAATTATTTTTTCTTTTGGTCCTTTTTTTGGGGTTGTGTCCAAATCACGTTTTATTTCTATCATTAGAAAGTGATGCAATATTAATATTATAAAATGAACTATGTTCTGTTTGTGTTTAAGGTCCTTAAGCTTTACAGAGTTAAAGCTAATTTTTCTCTAATTTATCCAAAGTAACAGCAGTCTGGTGACTAAAAAGGTACAAATATAACTTTTAGTTTCCTGGTAGAGAAGTAATACAGTCAACATGTACTAGGTAGAGAACTGTCCAGAAACCACTGCAGGTTCCAGTAAGCAACAGCACCTGAAGAAGGGTCAGACTTCACACAGGTCGGAGTCACTCCTGCCTCTCCACCCCTTATCTTGTATCTTACCCAGTCCATGAACCTCACACTTCCTGTCACCTCTGAATACACCATGCCTATTGGTGCTCTCTCCTACACTTGCACTTTCTGGACTGTTTGCCAAACTTCTGCACATGCTTCAAGACTTACCTTCTGACATTTCTTTTGTGATGCCTTCTACTATAAAAAGAGAAGTAAGAATGAGACATATCTGTTAGTTTTCTTCCCCAGAAGAGAAACAAAAGGTCTTAAGAGAGGGCATTTTGAGTCCTAGTGCTACCTCAGCTCACTGCCTTGCCTTGGTGAGCCCTTTGTACATATCACCCCTACAGCTCTGCTCCTCAATGATCCCTCCCTAATATATTGTACTATTCAACTCTTGTCTTCCTTACTTTCAACTGAGGATAAGATGCTCTCATCCTCTGGCCTGGCCTCATGGATCCCTTACATACCCAGACTCCCCATGAGAACAGAGTCACTGGGCAACTTTAACACAAGAATATCAATTCTGTACAGTGATACTGATTCCATCATACTGACCCGAAGCTTTGTCTGGCTAGAGAATAATTTAGAGGGATTTTAACTGATGCCTTGTTATATAGGTCTTCAAGAAAAATGGAAAAACTATAGTTATGATTTAATAAATACAATTTGTAAAAAAAAAACACAAAAATCAAAAGGCTTTGAGATGTAGTCAACAAATTTTACTGCATTCTTACTATATGCCAGGCATCATACCTCATGGAGCATGTGTTCTGGTGGAGGAGACAGAGTAAGTATTTCCAAATAAAAAGGGGATAAACAATGGGATAAAGAACAGTCTCCGGCATGAAAAATGAATACTTGGTATAATCTGGAGAAACTCTTCATGGTTTAATCCATAAATGTCAACCTGACAATACCAGACTTGGCTGGTCACCCCTCCTCTATGCTCACAAGGTGCCTTTTCCCTAATAACACATTTCTTATTACTTTGAAATTATCTATTTATATTTCTATCTCTCCTCTTACTGTGAGCTTCTCACAAACAGGAGTCATATCTCATATCATTTTTTAGGATGTAACATAAATTAATCATCCAGCAATATGTCATAAAAGCAAATATACAATGGCTATAAACTATCAAAATCATTTACAGTAGTAGAATCATGTTCCAGCCTCTACAAAATCCATAAACCTCTACACATATTGATTAAACATGTAGCCTCAATAGACTGTGAAGAAAGCATTCAACACACACAAAAAAATTTTGGCAAATACTGACCTAAATTATCAAAGCTGAGTAGAGATAAAAGCTCTTTGGGCTTTCTCTTCCATATCAGCTTTTAAACTGGGATAGGCTACCCATAAAAATCTACATGAATATGCACAAAGAATGAAAAAAAATACAAGGTAAACAGATGATTCTTCCTATACCAAGAAAGTCATGTTAATTTCAAAATAGGTATATTATTTGAATAAAATTCAAACTTTGCATATGTTTTGAAGATAAACTGAAGACTTCAAAATAAAGTTATGCTTTCATGGGCTCACACTGAATGAAATCCTCCAAAAACACGATGAAGGGGCAAGAAATTGGGAAGAGCCACACTATACTCTGCCACTGAAAAACTCTAGTGAAAAAGCTTAAGATCCTCTAGTCAAAACCCGTTCCTCATTTGAGAAAGCAGGTGTACCATTTTACTATACCATAAATGATAATTAATAAAAATATGCCAGCTCTAAGTAATATGATTTAAGTTCTTCAATAACAATTTTCTTTTTTAGAACATAGAAAAATCTTTCAAGAGATAATATGATGAAGAACCCAGGGGCAGGTCAGGAATAAAGACACAGATGTAGAGAATGGACTTGAGGACATGGGGAGGGGGAAGGGTAAGCTGGGACGAAGTGAGAGAGTGGCATGGACTTATATACGCTACCAAATGTAAAACAGACAGCTAGTGAGAAGCAGCTTCATAGCACACGGAGATCAGCTCGGTGCTTTGTGACCACCTAGAGGGGTGGGATAAGGAGGGTGGGAGGGAGACATAAGAGGGAGGAGATGTGGGGATATATGTATATGTATAGCTGATTCACTTTGTTATAAAGCAGAAACTAACACACCATTGTAAAACAATTATACTCCAATAAAGATGTTTAAAACAAAACAAAAAAAAGGTAATATGGGATAGACCAGTTCTATAAAAAGAGAAATAAGAATAAATAAATAATAAAGCCAGTTGGTTTCTTATTTTTGTCTTGATACATTTAAAGGGAAACAGCATTCAGAATCATGTGATCTGGACTTCCCCGGTGGCACAGCAGTTAAGAATCCGCCTGCCAATGCAGGGGACGCGGGTTCAAGCCCTGGTCCGGGAAGATCCCACATGCCACTGAGCAACTAAGCCCGTGCACCACAACTACTGAGCCCGCATGTCACAACTACTGAAGCCCGCGCACCTAGACTAGAGCCCGTGCTTCGCAACGAGAAACCACTGCAATGAGAAGCCCGTGCAACACAACGAAGAGTAGCCCCTGTTCACTGCAACTAGAGAAAGCCCGCACACAGCAACGAAGACCCAACGCAGCCAAAAGTAAATAAATACATTTATTTAAAAAAAAAATAGAATCGTGATCTGCCCTAAACTGGTATTCAGTATTCAAGAATTTCATATTGTCAAATATTTAAAGATCTAACCAAGAATAAGAATGGCAAGGCATGTAGGAAAGTCTCAAGTCTTTTCATCATATATACTTTTCTTTCATATTTCACTCTACTTCCCAAACAATATAAAAGAAAACTGAGTTAAAAAGTCCCAAAAAATGTATGTGGAGAGATGTGTGAAAAGAAAAATATTACTGTCTTTGCCTTAGTGACAAAGGTAAAATATGCATGAATTGAATGTACTGGTTTAAACCAACAATTCTCAAAATATTTAAAAATTTTTAATATTTAAAATTTTAGCCTACTTATCCCTATTTTTCAATTGGAAAAGAATTTAGCACTAAAAAATAACATAAGGAAAACAAAATTAAAATGGTGTAACATTTTTAAATGGCATAAGCAACAGCAACTGACCAAAACCATCAGCCTAAAACAACACTGATCATGCTCTAACAGCAAAGTTTTCTTCCCCAAAGTTTCAAAAATACCAACTGTCTCTCTGAGTGTGCATGACCAGTCGCATCTGACAAATTACCCAGCCTAACATGGCAGCCAGAATTCTTAGCAGGCCACTGTATTAGGGTTGTCAGTTCAAACTAAAGCCTGTCAAGTAAAGTCTAAAACCGTGCCAATTAAAGGATACTGATACTTAGTCTTTAATCATACATTAAAAAATGAAAGTCACTTGTTCACCAGAATTTTAAAAAGGATTTTATTTTTTCAATTTTCAAGCACTAATTCTTAGTTGACCAAGAGACCAAGGCAACACTTCAGGTCTCTCTAATTTAATCAAGAAAGGTCTTTTTAGAATAATTTTGTCAAACTTACTTATTTCCTGACTAGTCCTTCTTCCCAACATTACTGTCTACCTGGAGAACTCAGGAAACACTGTCTATCTGTTCAACCATATCTAGCATCATTTGTGTCATTTATGGAGACTACCAATTAAATCAGCAATGGTGGATTCATCATCTAAGACTACCGTCCTATGATAGAGCTGTAGGATAAAGTAAATTTCTCATGAAATTTATTTTTCAACATCATTTTATATCCTTATTTTTCAGGATTTCTTTTTAAATTAATTTTTATTGGAGTATAGTTGATTTACAATGTTGTGTTACTTTCTTCTGTACAGCAAAGTGAATCAGTCATACATATACATATACCCACTCTTTTTAGATTCTTTTCCCATGTAGATCATTACAGAATATTGAGTAGAGTTGCCTATGCTATACAGTAGGTTCTTACTAGTTATCTATTTTATATATAATAGTGTATATATGTCAATCCCAGGCTCCCAATTTATCCCTCCCCTCCTTTCCCCCCCTTTTGTAGTATTTTATAATCTTCACAATAGCTCAGACCATAAAGATGAGGAAGTCTTTGGGTAAGGCTTCTTTACACAAGCTGTGTGATCAAAAAAGAAGTAGACTTAGCTACCAAAAAATATACCCAAGTAGCTAACAGACTGCCTAGATAACTCTGTCTTGAAGTCTAATTCCAGGGCCCAGATATCTGTACAAATATTCCTTGTTTATTAACTATAATTTATTCCTAAAACCCTTATTGCTAAGTGAAAAGCCATTAAATAAGAGAAATAAATCCCACTGATTATAATGTGAAAATTTTGATATTTCAACTCAATCAAAAATTCTGAAACAATTTTCACAGGTAGAATAAATACAACCACTGAACAATAAAAATAAGTTGCTATATGAGGAATTCTTTCTTTGTTTTATTCCATCCCATTTCTGACTTGTTCCTATCATTATTCAGATGCTGACATCTTGATTCTTCTCATGTCCTACTTGACATGAAATTTCAGCAATATCCCTCCTTCCTTGGTTTGCCTCTGTTTTCTAACTGGCTGATCATTTTATCTCTCTCTACCTACCCCTTCACATAGCAGAGCTGATGTTGGTATGAATACTCACTTTTGAATGCCATTCTTCCTTCAAGACAACACAAATAGTACATCTTCTTTGAACATTTTTATGACTGGTCCTGTCTCAGGCATTTACATCATCCCACATACGATAAGACACGCACAAACCTTATATCCCCAAAGAATTTTGTGGCTATCCTAGGACTTTCCTCACTTATGTGGCAGCCTCCATACTCTAAGTTAGGATCTCCTTGAACATAGAACCATGTCTTGTTCATTTTCATATCCTCAAAGCTTTACACACAACTTTGTTATTTATTAAGAACTTACCATATATTAAAACTCTAAACTAGATGCTAGAAATAAAACGGAGAGCAAAAACAGTCGTGAGTCTGCTCTTATGAAGCTTATAGTCTGGTAGGAAAGAGATATTAATCATATAATCTCAAAATCATACAATCTCAAAATTAATTGTAAGTTGTAACCATGATGGAGACATACACAGAGCTTTGCACCTACAACTGAAAGATCAGACTTCATCAGGATGGCCTCTCTGAGGAAGTGACATGTGCACAGAGCTCAAAAAGATGCATTAATTAGGTGAATAGGTGAGAAATGAGCATCCCAGGTGGAAAGGGCACAATGAGTAAAGACCTTGTAGCAAGAGAGAGAAGACTGAATACGAGGGACTGAAAGAAGTTCAGTGTCGCTGGAGTGCTGAGGTTGAGGGTATGGGTAGAGCAAACTGAGGCTGGGGATGTAGGTAAGGGTCATATCTTGTAAGGATTTGTAAATGTGGAAAGATATTTGTCAATTTTTAAAGAAAATTGTGAGGTCACTAAGGGCTGGAAGGAGGAGGATAGCATGATTAGATTAGAGATGCGTGTATACAATTGCGAGAGTCTTAGGAAAGTGCAGTAAGAATGGATAGTGGATGGAAGGTGGTGATTGATGCATAAGGGGCTATCAAGGATGAGCCTGGTTCTCTAGTCTCTGCAACTAAAAGGTTATCACTGCCATTAATGACATTGAAAATAACTGAATTGAACAAAGTTTGGAGGAGAATCGTGAGTTTGGCTTTGGACATGTTGACTTTGAGGTACTTTGGGGATATACAGGAGTTAGAAGTAAATGGTCAATAGATTATGAGGATCTAGAACTCAGATGGGTGGTCTTATCTATAACTATAAATTTGTCTATCATCTGAAATCAGATAGCAATTGAAACTGTGGCTGTGAACAAGACAAAAAGTATAGAGTAAGGAGAACAACAAGCCTAAGGCTGAGATTTCAGGGACCACAGTATGCTGGAGTGTGGGGACAGGAGTATTTAAAATAATTATTAAGTAGAAAGGCAAGATGACCAGAAAAATGTAACATGATTGCCAGTGAATACCAAGGGCCCATTTGTCAAAACTGATGAACTTAAATTTATAAAGAAATAAATCTGTCTCTATTGGGAATTTCTCTAGGAGCATTAGTTGCTCAGATGTAGGCATGGAGAAAAAGAAATGATTGGGTTGATTGAGTTCACCCACGGCTGGTGTTCTGCCAGGGGTTTGTGATAAAATACAGCAGAACAAGGACATTTAGGTCACTATCAAAAGTGTTACTTAAATAATGACATCATAGAATCAAGACTGAATGAGGAAGAATATGAATAAATTAAAGGTTTTATGGTTGGGTGAAGGCAGAAGGGTCAATGCAATGGAGATCTTTCTGAAGTTGAAGAATGCTCATAGGGTGAGGAGGACAGGCTGGAAGCAGATAAGCTTGTGGTGAAAAAGTGGGAAATTTGAACTAATCATAGTTTTAGGTAAGCAATTACAGGTAATAGCAAGGCCTAAATTATTACCTTGGCATCACTGGAGTGAGTGTCCAAAGAGGAGCAAAGCAGTAGGTCACTGAAGATGAGAAGGTGGGGACAGGTCACCTGCAGATGAAGTGAAGTCATTGAGGATGGTGGTGGGCTTGTGCCAAAGATGTGATAAATGAGGAAGTGGGATGAAGAGCTTTGTTTTGAGCTAAAATTTGAAAGATAAACCAAAGAGTGGTTTTAACACTGAGAAAAGTGAGAATTTTGAAATTTCTAACATTCAGTGTATTGATACATCTATCTTGTAACAATAATATAATTTTAAATATTGTTATTAATCTATTTTAAAGATGAGGAAACTGGAATTTTGAGTAACTTGCCCAAGTCACAAATATTCTAAATGGCTGAACTGACAGTCCAAACAAATCTCCTGACTCTGGATCTTATAACCCCCAATTTAATTCAAACTCGATAGCCTCTAGACACTTAATGGTACAGGTCTAGCTCATTCAGTTCAACATTAGACTCACACAGAACAACTGATGAATTTGGCCCCTGTATTATGTGTGATACTTAGAAAAAGCATACATAGCAGGAATATGAAGTCCTTTCTAAATTTGATGTTCCATTTCAATGACTTAACATGTCTTTTGAGATGAGTAAGTTTAATAATAAGCTTGACCATTCTCCAAGGTCCTAGAAAAACTTAGGCCCAGACATTTCCTGAGGTCCTTAGTAATACAAGTGACAGTTCCTCAATGAAACATCTTCAGAAACCATAAATGTCATAGAAACTTGTGTGCCACTTAATTTTCTGGTTATTCCTTGTCATCACACACTGCAGAGTTTAATTCTTCATTTAACTATTTTCAAAACCATAAGTTGAAAGAGAAGAGTTTGATCTTGGTCCATTGAAGAAAATGATTCTACACCCAGAATCTGATTCCTCACTTTGCATAAATCCTATTTTGTAAGAGTGAATTAATTATCCATAAAAAGAAATGAGTAGCTTTAGTCCTATTTTAAAGCTTGATATACCCTCACCAGCACTGGAAATTGAAAAGATCAATCTTGCAACAAATAGGAAATTGTCTTCAAGACATAAAAGAGGTTTTTAGAATGACTGAGTAGCTCAAGGAGGCACAAGAGGAAAAAAATAAGGTGAATGGAATGTTGCAGCAAATTGGCATTTGCCCCATACTTTCTTGGGTCATGGTCTTCTTAGAAAGAAAAGAAATTCTGTTTTTTTTTTTCCCATTAATCTCCAGATTCTAGAGGCTTAAAAGTTATCATGGTTCATTTTACTCAAAGCCCTTCATACTCAGAGAATATAGTATATATTGGTTGCATTTGGGCCACCAAGAATCCGTTCACCCTGACTAGTATTGGGGAATTCCATTCTCCATTATTAGACCACATATTTAAGATGGAGCCTCCAACTCCAGGATCCAGGATCAGATCATGAGGCCTACTCTCCTACCCTGTCCCCAGTCAGTACCTTAGTGATAGTCATGTGACTTGAGACAAACAAATCAGGACCAATCAGAGCTGATCCTGGGGACTCTACTTGAGGGACAGAAAAGGCATTCACTCTTTTAGATTAAATTAGGAAGGATGTAGATTGGTGTATCTTTAAAACTTAAGGGGGGACTTCCCTGTTGGTCCAGTGGTAAAGAATCCACCTTCCAGTGCAGGGGAAACGGGTTTGATCCCTGGTCGGGGAACTAAGATCCCACATGCTGTGAGGCAACTAAGCCCGCGTGTCACAACTACAGAGAAGCCCGCGTGCCACAACAAAGAGCCTGCACGCCACAACGAAAGATCCCGCTTGTCGCAACTAAGACCAGACACAGCCAAAAATAAATAAATAAATACTTAACATTAAAAAAATAAAACTTAAAGGGAGAGTCTCTCTGAAAATAGTCAACATAGAGGAAGTCAGAGTCAAAAGATAGGAAGAAAAACAAAGGGGGAAAAAAAAAAACAAGTTGTGGTGGCAATTTTGTACACTGAACACAGACATACACAAACTCTTCTGGGATTTTATAATATGCAAGCCAATAAATGTATTTATTGCACTGTCAGTTAAGATTTTCTTGGTACAAGTCAATGAGTATTACCTGACACAGTGACTCTGTACCTACTGCCCAACTAAACATCAACATTCCAGAGACTTATGCTGGATGAGGGAAACACAAGTGTATGTTATTCTAGAATTGTGGTTTCAAGATGCCCAGTTATCCTCAACTTTTAAGCAGGAGTATGCTGTGATCGTGAGGGCCAGCTCCCCTGTATAATATAATTAGGCATGCAACTTAACCTCAGTTTCATCATCTGCAAAATGGGAATAGTAATAGTACTATTTCGTGGAATTATTTAGCGTAAAATTTGACAGTATATGTTCAGCTTCTAACAGAGCACCTAGAACGTAGAGATATTCAATAATTAATAGCTATTATTCTTTGTTGGTCTGTATATCTCCTCCATGTTGTTTATAAGCTACTCAAAGGTATCTCTATCTCTACAATGGCCCAGAGCCTTGCACTAACTAGGTAGTCAATAATTGTTTGTTGAGCGCATGAGTTAGTGAAGAGTCTATACTCTTGTAGACCCAGTTCTTTTAGTCTCAATGGTGTCCTTGTTTGGATGGTAAGTTATGGGGTAACCCTATTTATACTATTCTTATTCTATGTTCCTAAGCCAATTTCTCCAGCTTTTAATCTAAGCAGGCTTCGTTTTACTTGGCCTTCCAAGGACACACAAAAAAACCTTAACTAGGATTATCCTACAAATATTTCTGTCAAATACAAGCTATTTTTTAATAAGTTTGTTAACAGAGGAAGACTTGGTGGTAGAGGACAGAGCACTGGATTTAGACTCTAAAAAGCCCATGTCCCGTAGCTTACTTCCTGTGAGACATTAGGCAGATCATGAAATTTCATTTTCCTCATGTAGTGAAATGAGATTAATAATCCCTTGAGAGATATATACCACCACATGATAATTTTAGGTGATTAAATGAAATAATGTAAGTGAAAGAGTGCTTTGAAAACCTTCTAACAGTATGTCAATAAGTATGGATAGTGCTTTGAATTAATGACCAAAGGACTCATTCTCCTCTTCTTTCTACCTTGGATACAGTTTGATTAAAAATTTTCAACTAAATTTGTTTCAACAGTTGAAAAAGGGCGTGACTGTGCTTTAAATTTTAGTACGAGTTTTATTATGGAATAGGAAAAAAAAAAAAAAACAGAAGGAAAAAGAGGAATGCTTTTCACAAATGCCATTCCCTCAGCCTGGATTTTTCTTCTCTCCAACCCCCGAACCCCATTCATCCATCCAGGCCCATCTGATGATTTCCTGAACACCATATAAGACTTAGATCACCTATCATCCACTATAGAAAAACTTCTTCCCCCGGTAGAACTAACCACCAATTCTTTGAAGACCTCACTGTATGTGGTGCTTTATTTCTATTTTTGTACTTGTCACAGAAAATGGCACTTATCTGTTTAGATGCTCATCTCCCCAACTAAGCTATAATCTCCTTGTAAGAGGGGCCTATTTATTACTTTGTCTTTATATTACCAACAATTAGCATAAACACTGACACACAAAAATAGTCTGGATACCTGTTTACTGAATTGAATGGAATTGAGCATTTATAAATCATGTACTGTGGATTAGAAAATATACTAGGTACTTTATGTACATTCTCTCATTTAATCCTCAAAACAGAAAAAAGAACTATCGGTTATCAGATTTTGTGACACTGAAACTCTGATCATTCCAAACTGCGTTGGAGGAGTTATTCCTGAGACATTATAGCAAACAAATGTAAGTATAGAAGCTCTGAAAAATCTAAAATCTAGTCATGTTCTTTATCTATGGGAGAAGAGCAGTAGTTAATCAATTTGAGCTAGGAGCTACAGGACCAAGGCTTACCAATAAAATAACCCACAGTAATCGAGCCAAGAATGAAGCATGGGGTAGGAAAAGATAAGGAAGACATATTCAGATAACAGGACTGTAATTATAAATGACTTATAGCCTCAGCAAAATTAATTGAGAAACTCTTGATATATGGTTAAGACTGAGCCCTAAATGACACTGACTGTGAGTTACGGCTTTCTGGTGCTAACTCTGAAAAAATTTCCCTGAAATGAGTCAAAGCTAGATCTATTCCAGTGACAATGCAGGAGATAGATAGGAAACGTGTCAAATGATTGATCAGATGCTTGACCACAGGGTTGTTGACTATAATTTTTAGAAACTGAAAGGCAGTTTTTACAAGAATTTGGGCTCTAAACTATATCATGTAGGGAGGAAAAAGGAAGGTCGCAGAGAATAGATCATCTCAGTGGCAGGTAATGGATTAGTCTCTGAATAATTTTTAAATTCCTCCATGATGACCTATCACTACCTTCTGAACATCCCATCCAACCATCACATTGTCACATTGTCACAAGCATTATCATTTTCAAACACAGAGCCGCTCAAAGTATTTTAGAGCTCCCAGTTTCCCACAGGATGAAGTCCAACCTTCCTTGTATGTCATATATTGTCCTTCACAATGTGGACCAGACTCACATTTGCAGTACTAGTTCCTTTATCCCTAAAACATGCTATTCTCTTTCAAAAATATAGCACCTTTTGAATGCTATAGATGCTCTTTCCCTTTCCTGTTTTTTGGTGAGTCCATATATCTCTCAAGACCTAACTCAGATGTTGCCTCCTCTGATAATTCCTCCTGAGTTCTCCTAGGTAGGACAGTGACGTCATCTTAACACTCATCTGTATAGCATTATCCTGTCACCTTATAATTATCCATCTCTCCCTTCCAATGACAAGCAGAAACTCTGACTTATGAACCTTTGCATATACTCCAGGGAGTAATACTGGGGATTGTGAGCATCATTATGTACTCTAGGCCCTGGAATACAGTACTAAGCAAAACATACCCTTGCTTAATTTTATGGAGGTAAGGAAGAAGGAAAAGTATAAAATAATCAAATATATGCAAGATGACAATATCTACTATAAAAAAATAAAAGAGGGTAAGGGGATAAAAGTGACAGGAGTGGGATTACACAGTAAGGAAAGATCTTCTGAAAAAGTGATATTTGGTATTTATCAGAGATATTTCAGCAGAGACACTGAGAAAGTAAGCTAGAGCACACCAGCATCTGGGTGGTACCCAAACAGGGGAGTATCTTAAGAGAATTATCCAATGTCCAGGAGCAAGAAAACCTGGATGGAGAAAATAAACAACATCCTAGGAAGGGCTGAAAGTCAAAGCTGAGGAACTGGTACAGCATAGAGAGACTTGACTCTAAAGTCCAACCAACCCAAGTTGGTATCTGCGTGTGTGTGTATGTGTGTGAGAGAGAGGAGAGACTGTAGATACCCCTAGAATTCTGAATTTCAAGTAGTCAAACTCAGAAGGCAAATAGATTTGGATAACAAGGGACACTTTCATTTTCTTGTGTCCAGTGCCACAGTCAACACCACATGGAGATCTCAGGGCTGGGAATAAATTAGCAGATCAGGATCCCTGGAGTCAAGGGTTTCTCAATAGTGGCAGTACTGACATTCTGGAACAGATTATTATTTGTTGTGAGGGGCTGTCTTGTACACTGTGAGATATTTAGTGGCATCCCTGGCCTCCACCCAATCTCTAGACCAAATGTCCCCTTTGTGAACGGGGACAACATGGCTCCCTATTTAGAAACACTGCTGTACACAAAGAGACAGAGTGGAGAGAGAGGCAATAGTAGTAATGAAGACATAACCACAGACAATTAAAGCAAATAGGCTTACAGAGTCGAAATCAAATTTTAATTTCAGTTTTCATTTATGAGACAGCTATAGATAACCATAAATGTCTTCAAAACCCTGTTCCTGGACCCTTGAAAATCTTTAATTATCTAAGAGTTAGCCATACCTATTTCACCATACCAAACAAATGAAAATAATTTATTTTAGAAGAATTTTGAACAACCATGTTTGAAAAGGTAACAAGCATTTATCAAATCCTACTTTCTGACATATTACAATTAAGATTGTGTTGACTTATAAAAAATCTCAGGTTTCTTTTTATCTTCCCTAAGGACTGGACTTTTTCTGGAAGGTGTTACTTTTATTCCTTTTTTAGACAAGCCTATATGAATGATTACAGTGTGTTCATATATGGTAATGAAAAGGAATGAGAGTCTCTGACCTTCAGTATACATAATGAAAAAGATAGCTATATTTGAAGGCATTCTACTTCTGATTAGCTCATAACCTGGAGTGAAATAGCATGGACTGCTGACTCCCTTTCCTGAATCCTGATTAAAGATAACACAGAAGTGATAAGGAAGTTGATGGACCCCAGATACTAAATCTATGAAAATCTATGAAAAACTCCTGGGTAGAGAGAGTGGCTGGGTTGTTATGGGTGTGTGCGTGGGTGCGTGTGTGCGTGCATGTGTGTATCCTTGGGAGTGGGGGTGGATAAGAGAAAGGACAGTCTAGAACAAAAGTGGATTATGTGTAATAGATTTCATTCCTCTTTGCAGACAGACATTGCCTAACAAAGTAGCTAATACTTTAGGGACATAGTCACCTGAAAAAATATATCATTGGAAATTTACAGAATACAAATATTTTAAAAGAAGAACAGCAATCAGAGATGAAAAAGAAATAAAAGGAATCCAAACAAGAAAAGAAGAAGTAAAGCTGTCACTGTTTGCAGACAACATGATACTATATATAGAGGATCCTAAAGATGCTACCAGAAAACTACTAGAGTTAATCAATGAATTTGGTAAAGTAGCAGGATACAAAATAAATGCACAGAAATCTCTTGTATTCCTTACTTTAATGATAAAAAATCTGAAAGAGAAATTAAGGAAACATTCCCATTTGCCATTGCAACAAAAAAAATAAAATCCCTAGAAATAAACCTACCTAAGGAAACAAAAGACCTGTATGCAGAAAACTATAAGATACTGATGAAAGAAATTAAAGATGATACCAACAGAAGGAGTGATATACCATGTTCTTGTACTGAAAGAATCAACATTGTGAAAATGACTATACTACCCAGAGAAATCTAAAGATTCGATGCAATCCCTTTCAAACTACCAATGACACTTTTCACAGAATCAGAACAAAAAATTTCACAATTTGCATGGAAACACAAAAGACCCCAAATATCCAAAGCAATCTTCAGAAAGAAAAAGGGAGCTGGAGAAATCAGGCTCCCAGACTTCAGACTATACTACAAAGCTACAGTAATCAAGACAGTATGGTACTGGCACTAAAACAGAAATACAGGTCAATGAAACAGGATAGAAAGCCCAGAGATAAACCCACGCACATATGGTCACCTTATTTTTGATAAAGGAGGCAAGAATATACAATGGAGAAAAGACAGCCTCTTCAATAAGTGGTGCTGGGAAAACTGGACAGCTACATGTAAAAGAATGAAATTAGAACACTCCCTAACACCATACACAAATATAAACTCAAAATGGATTAAAGACCTAAAAGTAAGGCCAGACACTATCAAACTCTTAGAGGAAAACATAGGCAGAACACTCTATGACATAAATCACAGCAAGATCCTTTTTGACCCACCTCCTAGAGAAATGGAAATAAAAACAAAAATAAACAAATGGGACCTAATGAAACTTCAAAGCTTTTGCACAGCAAAGGAAACCATAAACAAGATGAAAAGACAACCCTCAGAATGGGAGGAAATATTTGCAAATGAAGCAACTGACAAAGGAATAATCTCCAAAATTTACAAGCAGCTCATGCAGCTCAATATCAAGAAAACAAACAACCCAACCGAAAAATGGGCAGAAGACCTAAATAGACATTTCTCCAAAGAAGATACACAGATTGCCAACAAACACATGAAAGAATGCTCAACATCATTAATCATAAGAGAAATGCAAATCAAAACTACAATGAGATATCATCTCCCACCAGTCAGAATGGCCATCATCAAAAAATCTACAAACAATAAATGCTGGAGAGGGTGTGGAGAAAAGGGAACCCTCTTGCACTGTTGGTGGGAATGTAAATTGATACAGCCACTGTGGAGAACAGTATGGAGGTTCCTTAAAAAACTACAAATAGAACTACCATATGACCCAGCAATCCCACTACTGGGCATATACCCTGAGAAAACCATAATTCAAAAAGAGTCATGGGCTTCCCTGGTGGCGCAGTGGTTGAGAGTCCGCCTGCTGATGCAGGGGACATGAGTTCATGCCCCGGTCTGGCAAGATCCCACATGCCACGAAGCGGCTAGGCCCGTGAGCCATGGCCGCTGAGCCTGCGCGTCCAGAGTCTGTGCTCTGCAACAGGAGAGACCACAACAGTGAGAGGCCTGCATACCGCAAAAAAAAAAAAAAAAGAGTCATGTACCACAATTGCAGCTCTATTTACAATAGCCAGGACATGGAAGCAACTTAAGTGTCCATCAACAGATGAATGGATAAAGAAGATGCGGCACATATATACAATGGAATATTACTCGGCCATAAAAAGGAAACGAAATTGAGTTATTTGTAGTGAGGTGGATGGACCTAGGGTCTGTCATACAGAGTGAAGTAAGTCAGAAAGAGAAAAACAAATACCTTATGCTAAAACATATATATGGAATCTAAGAAAAAAAAAATGGTCATGAAGAACCTAGGGGCAAGACAGGAATAAAGATGCAGACCTACTAGAGAATGGACTTGAGGATATGGGGAGAGGGAAGGGTAAGATGGGACAAAGTGAGAGAATGGTATGGATATATATATACTACCAAATGTAAAATAGATAGCTAGTGGGAAGCAGCCGCATAGCACAGGGAGATCAGACTGGTGCTTTGTGACCACCTAGAGGGGTGGGATAGGGAGGGTGGGAGGGAGGGAGACGCGAGAGGGAAGAGATATGGGGACATATGTATATGTATAACTAGTTCACTTTGTTATAAAGCAGAAACTAACACACCATTGTAAAGCAATTATACTCCAATAAAGATGTTAAAAAAAGAAAAAAAAGACAATAGTAAGAGAATTAGAAGACAGCCCACAGACTGGAAGAAAATTATTTGTAAAAGACACATCCAATATTATCCCAAATATACAAAGAGTATTTAAAAGTCAGCAATAAGAAAAACAGCTCAATTAAAAAATGCACAAAGATTTTAACAGATATCTCATCAAAGAAGATAAACAGATGGCAAGTAAGCATACACCCCACATCATAAATGCAAATTAAAACAACAATAAGATGTTACTATACACCTATTAGAAGGGTTAAAATCCACAACACTGATATCAGTGAATACTGCTGAGTATGTGGAACAACAGGAACTCTCAGCCATTGCTGGTGGGAATGCAAAATGGTACTTTGGAAAACAAATTTGGTGGTTTCTTACAAAACTAAACACACTCGTACCATATGATACTGCTATTGCACTCCTTTTTATTTACCCAATGGAGGTAAAAACTTATGTCCACAAAAAACCTGCACACAGATGTTTATAGCAGCTTTATTCATAACTGCCAAAACTTGGAAGCAACCAAGATGTCCTTCAGTAGGTGTATGGATAAATAAACTGGTACATCCAGACAATGGAATACTATCCAACCCTAAAAAGAAATGAGCTACCAAGCCATGAATAAACATGGAGGAATCAAATGCATATTACTAAGTGAAAAAAGCCAGTCTGATAAGACTACATACTATATGATTCCAACTAGATGACATTCAGGGAAAAGTAAAACTATGGAGATGCTAAAAAGATCAGTGGTTGCTACTGGACATGGGAAGGAAGGAGATATATACATAGACAGAGCACGAAGGATTTTTAGGGCAGTGAAAATATTCTGTATGATATTATGATGATGGATATCATTATACATTTTTCTAAACCCACAGATATACAACACCAAGAGTGAATCCTAAGGTAACTTATGGACTTCGGTGATGTAGGTTCATCCTCTGTAAAAAATGTGCCATTCTAGTGAGTGATATTGTCTAACGGGGGTGACTATGCAATGTGTTGAGGGACAGGATCTACGTGGGAAATCTCTGTACCTTCCTCTCAATTTTGTTGTGAACCAAAAACTGATTTAAAAAGTAATGAAAAAATATATGTGTTTGGCTTCTCTAGGTCTTAACAGCTTCCTGGACAAAGCAAATTTCCATAGGGAAAAGTAGTCCCCAATGATAAATGACTGGCTCAACCTTCTGGGCTTCACTCCTCTGTAGTTTCTGGTTATTAATTTTCTACAATCTTGTTAGCTCTTCCCTATCTTTAAGCAGATCTATTTTTATATTTTATCTAGATCTTCCAGGTATCCTCAATTGTAGGGTTAGTCCAAATTACCCATTCTGCCATTACTGGGAACTGAAATCATAAACTACTTTTTGTCACCCAATATTTTATCTCAAATATATTCTCGTATCAATAGCCCAAAGTTTATTTAACTAATGCACCTTTTGTTGCATATTTATACTGTTTCCTATTTTTTATTATTCTAAATCCTCCAAAATATTAATAGTAACATTGATAAGAACAATAATTACAAATATATGTGATTAAA
This sequence comes from Monodon monoceros, assembly GCF_005190385.1. Lineage (NCBI taxonomy): Eukaryota > Metazoa > Chordata > Mammalia > Artiodactyla > Monodontidae > Monodon > Monodon monoceros. The sequence goes on along the minus strand of NW_021703784.1, from coordinate 48,573,530 downwards.
ATGATCCATGCTTTATGCTAAATGATTTATGTCTATTCTTTTATATTTACCTCAAAACAACCTTATTCTACAGATGAAATACTGAGGCTCAGGAGAGGTAAACACACAGTTGGAAGGTTATGGGGTCAGATGATTTAGTTGTCACTGGATAAGGTACTTGCTGGAGAGAAATGGAAGGGCCTGACAGCCAGAATACACACTGGTCATATGGTACCTGATTAAGGGGTAACTGCCACACAGAATAATACAGCAGAAATAGACCCTCTAACAAAGGGTCTAGGTCAAAAGAAATGAAATTTTAAGACTAATATCAATCTAGATATAGATGTAGGTCTAGATATAGATGAATCTATGAATTAGCTAGATATAATAATAAATGATACAGAGATAGATATAAAAATATAGACCGATCTCTTTCAGAAAAGTTGCACCAAATTTTCTCTGTACTAGTAGAGATATAGTGGCTATTTCGACATGTTCTTTCATCAGTTGAATTATCTTACCTCTTTTTTTTTTCTTCAGTAGGAGTCAGTGTTTTCACACTTCCTTAAAGTAATAAAAACTGCTTTTTCACATAAATTGGCCTTTACAAGAAAGCCAACTGGCAGGAATGATGATGGAAATGAAGAAGCCTAAGAAGTGGATGGATCTCAGCCAGATCATAGACGTTTGAGATAAATCAAACAGCAGATGGCCTCATTTAATGATAAGGAAAAGCACATGAGGTTGGGGGAGAGGGAGAATATCCATCACCAAGGGAGGAGGATAATGAGCTCTATCCTTGAAAACAGAAAAGTGATGGAATGAGTGGGGAGGTGATACCAAGTCATCCAAAAAGGGAGAAAGGAAGGGGGTCTATGAGGAAGTAAAGTTGTCCCCAGTCCCACGTTAAAGATTAGGAATAATTATCATTAGCTCAGTTATTAAATATTTTTTCAATTTTTAGCAGCTTGAAAGACCAAGGGTTTGATCACTCATTCTTTATCAGCTTCCAGTCACTAAAAACTTAAATACACAGAAACAGAGAAAAAAAGAGGAAGGCACTGTCTGGAAGACAGTAGGACTAGGCATTCCTATCTTCCCATTCTAAGGGACTTAGAGGTCAAGACACTCGGCTGGAGAGGAATTATACTTATAAAATGTATATTGTAAATGACTGAACTGCATTCAGTGAAAAGTATTCCTCAATAAATCTCATTTAAAAAATAAAAACTTCAGTGGCTTTCTGTCTCATCCAGAGTGAAACCCAAAATTCTTAAATTGTCTTTGAGGTTCTGGAAGATCCTGTGCCAGCCCTTGCCTTTTAAGACCCCTGGTGTTCTCTCCTGCAGTTCTTCCCCAAGTCTGTTCCTGGTACGCCAGCCTTCTCACTAGCTCGTGTACACTTTACACACCTCCCTGCTCAGGACCTTTTCACGTCACCTATTCTCTTCCCCCAACATCCAGAGACTCACTTTCTCACCTATTCAGGCCTTTACTCAACTGTTACCTGCACAGTGAGGCCTCCCCTTGGTTACCATATAAAATTACCTCCTTCTCGTCCCACTCCCAAAAACACTTTCCTTTTTGCTATATTAATTTCCTCCTTTAACCTTAATTGTCATTAATATACTATATTTTTTTTATTTTGTTTTTGTCTATACTTCCCTCTAGAATGTAGGTTTTTAAGAGTAGATTTTTTATGGTTCTAAAGAACCTAGGGGCAGGACAGGAATAAAGATGCAGACATAGAGAATGGACTTGAGGATATGGGGAGGGGGACGGGTAAGCTGGGACGAAGTGAGAGAGTGGCATGGACGTATATACACTACCAAATGTAAAATAGATAGCTAGTGGGAAGCAGCTGCGTAGCACAGGGAGATCAGCTCGGTGCTTTGTGACCACCTAGAGGGGTGGGATAGGGAGGGTGCGAGGGAGACCCAAGAGGGAAGGGATATAGGGATATATGTATATGTATAGCTGATTCACTTTGTTATACAGCAGCAACTAACACACCACTGTAAAGCAATTATACTCCAATAAAGATGTTAAATAAATAAATAAATAAAAGGCAAACTTAAGTGAAAAAAAAAAAAGAGATTTTTTTTTTTTTTTCTGTTTTATTCAGTGCTGTGTCCCCCATGCCTGGAATAATACCTGGCTCATAGTAGGCAACAAATAAGTATTTGCTAAACAAATGAAATTAAAATCTTTATTTTTTCTCTTGGATTTTCCATCAACTGAAATGTTTCTAAGAAAAATTCAAGATGCGCTATCAACTCCTTAATCTTGAGAGTCAAGATTCTTTCCACAAGACCTCTGACTGCCTTCCTTGGACCACCTCCTAACAGTCAGAGGCCACTTAGAGAAGGTCTCCAGAAAGCAGAGCAAAAGGTCGTAATCCTAAAACCACAGCTCATTTTCAGTGTCTCCTATTCTCAACTTTGGCTCTTACTGATTCTGTCTGAGCTCTTAGACGCGGTACTCAACCTTTGAATAGGCCTAACGTAGGTTCACGTTCTCAGTAGCAACTAACTTCTCTCAATCCACTGAATGCCTCCACTCTGAACCGTTGTACTCCTGCTTCTGGGATGCTTCTCCCTGCTATCTGACCAACAGCAACACCAACAGACTCTAACCTAGAGAAAATGCCTGGTTTTAAGCCCTTCTCATCCCTTACGTAACATACTGAGGGATTCCCTTAAGACAATCCACAGCTCCAAAAGGATGACACTCTTTGTTAAAAAATATTTATATGTATTATACATTTTATGTATATATACATATATATATAAAATATGGCATAGTACTAAAGTATTACTACAGCAGGAGCATATATATATGGTGGGCATAGGAGTGATTGCTAATGGGTACAGAGTTTTGGGGGGCAGTGATGAAAATGTTCTAAACTTAGATTGTGTTAATGGTTGGATGACCCTAAATATACTAAAAATCATAGAATTGTATACTTTAAATGGACGAATTTTATGGTATATGAATTATATCTCAATAAAAATTTAACTCACTTAGGTATGCTCTATTTTTGTCTCCTTCAGTATCCATCAACTGTCATTCTGATCTTTAGATCCAAAGCACTTCTTCACTCATTCAGTAAGTAGTGCGCCAGGGCCCGCTACTTGCCAGATACCATGCTAGGCACTAGGGATATAAAGAGAACAAAGAAGCATGGCTCCCTCTACCACAGCTTACAACCTCATAAAAATAGATTGGGCAAGAGATAAGAAAGAGGATGAACTAGGTTTCTGAGAGGCAGTATACAGAGTGCTATGCCTAACCCAACAGTGGTCACTGTAGTATTTACCATGGTGGTTACCATAGTAGTTACTCAGTGAACCCAGAAAAAAATGTTGACTCTGTTTTTCTTCTCTCCTCAGGTCTTGGCAACCTCCATACACACACCTGGACATCTTTGCTGCTGCCAGAGATCTGATATGGTTCACTGTGTGCCCAGAAAAGACCCCCAGGCATAGTCTTTTCTATGGCTGACACATTACCTCCTGGCATTCCACAAAGTCTTAGATTTTTCCGTGCATATCCTCATTATTTAAGAAGAACGTGCTTTCAGAAGATAATTCCTTTTCAAAGTTACCCCCCAAAATTAAGCTCAAAATATGCCACATTGTTGTACCAGTCAATCCCCATGATTTGGCATGAGCCATTTCCTGCTGGCACTGTTTCAAAACATAGCATTGACTTGCTTCAGTGTTGAAAACATATGTTCTCAACACAATCATTATGAAACAGAATCTTTCACTTCAAAGAGGATTGAGAGACCAGAGAATTCAGGAATTGAGTTCTTCTAGAACAATGCTACACTTCCGAGATTTGAAGCGGTTTTCAAACACTGGCATCAAGGTACCCTTAAGTGATTTCATTCCACTCCAGTTTGTGAGGGAAACCATAGTGAAGTCTCATGTTGCCTCTCTAGTTGTGTTCAGCTGTGTGCCCTTACTTGTGAACCTTTATAGCTGCAGTTTGAGGCATTTTTTGTTTATTTCCTCTTTATCAGCTCCTTCTCAGCTGGAGGAAATCAATGAAGAGAGGCTTAAGAAAATCCTCAAGAAATTAAACATAATCCATCTAAGCCACACTTGTAGTCTGATTTACCCAACAAGAGTATATCATTGTTTAGACATTAAAACATGTTAGAAGAGGCAGCTATATCATAGTTGGAAAACACCTGGAATTGAGGTCAAAAGACCTATGTTTGAGCCCGGCCTTGGCAAAGCACTTTGGGCCTCAGTGAAAGGGTGTAGTAATCTGTAATGCACTTGCAAATGTAAGGTTTTAACCTGAAGATACTTTAATAATTCAAAATGTTTTGATATTATTTCATATTCTCTATGTTCTAGCCTTCCCTGAACTTCACACTTCTCACTAGGATCTAATCTTGAACACTTCCATGCCTTTACTCATGCATTCTTTTTCCCTTTCCTCCTTATCTTCCCCTCAGAAATTACTTTTAAATTATTTCACTCTTCATGTATCCAAGAAAACACTCATCCTTGGTTGGAAATCATTCAGGGTCTTTCTCTGTGCTCCCAGGCCACTGTTACGATGCCTGCTGACTTCACAAAACACAATAAATTATAATTATCTTTATTTTACTCTACTGGACTCAATTCCTTGAGGACAAAGACTGGGATTTTCATCCTGCTATCCTCAGCAGCAATTATGATTTCAAGGCACAGAGTTGACAAGTCATAAATATTGAACAAATCAATGAATCAGCAATTGTGTGAGACAGTACTCCCAAAATGGAAAAGTGGAAAACAAGTCAAAGGCATAAAGTCCCAGATGCTCATATCGCAACCCAGATCCAGGTTCATGCCTGAGTCAGGGCTGGGCCTTCATCAAAGGTAAGAACTCCTGCTGAGACCAATGACTTGAGAGCTGGTGCCTGTCAAACTAAATTTATGAACTCAGTCATACCCTTGATTTTGAAGGAGTAGCCATAGTGCTGAAGCGAGCTTGGCCCACTTGTCACTACTGTGTGGCAGAAATAGCACTGGGCTTATGATCAGAAACCCTCAGTTCATTCCTGATCCTGCCTCTTACTAGCCTGTACATGAAGCTTAGCATTTCTGTGACTACACTTTTAATTGGAGAGGGTCATCATCCCCACCTTACAGAACTGACATGAAGTTTAAATGAGATATTTATACAAAGTGCCTACTATAGCGGCTGCCTTTGAATAATAAATGGAAATTATAATAATTATAATTATTATGTGAGAGTTCCAGGCACAGTAAATACTTTCCACATGTTTGTTTTAAAGGAGTGTGGATGGCTCCAAAAAATTAAATTCTAAATGAACTTGACCCTGGTCAGGCTTAACCCATATTAGAGACTCATCTTGACTGGTTGGTGATCACTGTACAGGATGCAAGACGTGTATAGAGGATAGGAGATTTCAGAAACGGGATGCTGCTCTCACCCATACTAGCCACCAGTTACAGAGCAATGACTATAGCCAGACACATTGCTGCTTTCAATCTTCTCCACAATGATAGAAGGTGGATGTTATTATCCCCATGTTACAGATGAGGAAAGTAATGTTCCAAAAAGTTAAGCAATGTGCCCAAAGTCACCCAAAAGTGGCAAAACCAAGGTATTAAACTGGTCTGTTGTCTCCCAAACCCATGTGCTTTCTACTCGTGCTGCTTCTTCACTGAGTTTTGTCCTACAGTTTATGGGGCAAAACACACATTTCATATACGTCATGTCTTTTGACCTGACACAACCCCCTATGAAATAACCAAATAAAGAAACTGAGACTCCGGACATTTAAGTTGCCTGTGTAAGGTCACAAAACCAGTAAACAGCAGCCCAAGAAATCAAACTCCTATCTTCAGACTCTTATCCATTGCACTTCCCTACAATGGAGTAACTGCCTTTTGGCCAGACTGAAGAATGTAGAGATAAGGAGAGAAGTGCTTCTTCTCAAACCTAGTGTTATAAATTTACATAAGACCTCCTCCTGGTGGAGTAGTTACACAAGCTATACTTACGTAAGAAAAAGATTATAACATATTACATATAAATTTCTTCCCAACTTCCTCCTCGTAGTAGAAGAAATTAACTAATATATGCAAAGCCATGCATTTACCAAAGAGCCCACATGGAACTAAAGGAATCTGCTCATAGCTCATGAAGCTGTAATATTTTTAAACGGGGTTTTATTTATTCAGAAGATGGGACTTCACTAAAAACTACAGAGATTTGGATGAAAATGTAAACATGTGTTAAATACAGTTTTAGTAATCCTTGTTGTAGTAAGTGAATTGAAAAAAATCTAATATTCAAAAACAGCAGCTATTCCATTTGTTTGAAAAGTTTATCAACCGTTAATTGAGCTGCCTCTTCATCTCTGGGACACAAACAAATGAGTATAATAAATTATGTTTTGTTCGCCTCCATTGTCATACTAGAAAGAGGATCACGGTGCATGGAACAGCCAGTTATATGCAAGGATACAAATAGACTTCCAAAAATAAGGGACACTTAAGATGAGTCTTGGAAAGTGATAGGTATTGCCAAGGGAACAAGGGAATACAAGTGGCTGTGTAGGGGTCAAAGGACATTATAGCCTCTTTTATCCTGAGAACTTCAAATAGTGCCATGGAACTCATGCTTAGGGGACAAGAGAAGCAGACATGACAGGACTTAGAATGAAGTCACATTAAGAGCCTGAACTATGGCAGTAGCAGTGAAAATGAACAGGTAATACCTCACAGATGTCAAGGATGTAGGGTTTTAGGCCTGTCTATATGTGAAGGGTAAAAGAAAGAAAGTTTTCTGCTTTTGTGGCTTGAGGATGTCAATAGCTGAGATACAGAATAAGGAGGAGCATATGTATGGAAAAGACAGCAAGTTCTTTCTCTCTGAAGATGGGCTGGAAAGTCTAAGTAACATCTGCATAGAGAAGGAAAATAAGTAGGCAGCCAGCTAAATGAGACAGGATCTCAGAAGAAAGGTCCAGCCTAGAGATACAGAGTAAGGATCAATCATATTTGAGTGGTTGATAAAAATCACATGAATGGATGGTTCTGTTCAGAGAGGGTAGGCAGAGTGAGAAGAGAAAATGGACTGAGGACAGAGTGTTAGGTGCCAACATTTAAGATATGGCTTAACGGTCAGAAAGAGGAAAATAAACCCCAGAAGAAGATGAAGAGGATTGATCATCAAGATAAAAAGAAAGCAAGGGGCTCAGCATCACTAATTATTAGAGAAATGCAAATCAAAACTACAGTGAGGTATCACTTCACACCAGTCAGAATGGCCATCATCAAAAAGTCTACAAATAATAAACGCTGGAGAGGGTGTGGAGAAAAGAGAGCCCTCCTACACTGTTGGTGGGAATGTAAATTGGTACAGCCACTGTGAAAAACAGTATGGAGGTTCCTTAAAAAACTAAAAGTAGAGTTACCATATGATGCAGAAATGCCATTCCTGGGCATATATCTGGAAAAGAGAAAAACTCTAATTCGAAAAGATTCGTGTACTCCAATGTCCATAGCAGCACTATTTACAATAGCCAAGACATGGAAGCAACCTAAATGTCCATGAACAGATGAATGGTTAAAGAAGACGTGATTTTATATAGATAGATAGATACACACACACACACAATAGAACACTACTCAGCCATAAAAAAGAATGAAATAATGCCATGTGCAGCATAATGGATGGACCTAGAGATTATCATACTAAGTGAAGGAAGCTGGACAGAGAAAGACAAATATTATATGATACCACTTACATGTGGAATCTAAAAAAAAAAGATACAAATGAACTTATTTACAAAACAGAAATAGACTCACAGACATAAATAACAAACTTATGGTTCACAAAGGGGAAAGGGGGGGGGATAGATTAGGAGTTTGAGATTGACAGATAACACACTACTGTATATAAAATAGATAAACAACAAGGACCTACTGTATAGCACAGGGAACTATATTCAGTATCTTGTAATAACCTATCTGAAAAAGAATCTTAAAAAGAAGATAGATAGATAGGCAGACACATAGACATGTATGTATATATACACACATATATATACGTATGTATAACTGAATCACTTTGCTGTACACCTGAAACTAACACAACATTGTTTAAAAATAAACAGAAAACAAGAGAAGGCGATTTCTTAAAAGTCAACAGAAGACAGAGTTTAATGGATAAGGAGGGAGCAGTCAGCAGCTCCAATGCCACAGCAAGCTCAAGGAAGGAAAGAGCGAGGAAAAGGAGGCCAGCCTTCTTCAGAAGACAGTGAAAAGTACCATTTAATAGACAAACAAAAGATGATGAGGAACTGCATTACCACAAGAATGAGGGGATAATAAGAATTCAAGGAATGGAAGAAACACTAAGAATTCATGTCTTGAATACTTAATGGGTATGAGAGTTATGAAAAGGAAGAGTCCAAAGATCACCTCACCAAAGTTTCTAGCTTGTGTGGCACAACTCACCCAAATATGGAACACAGAAGGAGTTAAAATACTGTAAGAAAAGGCAAAGGAAAGAAGCCGCAACCCTCACAGAGGGAATGAAGAGCCAGAGGGATAAGAGGGATTATTGTAGTTTAACATTTCAAGAGTTGAAGTGGTACCTGCAACAACTACCATATGATTTGGGGCATGAAATAGCTGGAATAAAGGAGAAAATTATTGGAGTCCATGAGGTCAGGAAGATTTGAGGCTAAGACGGATCATCCACTTGGTTATGGAAATTATCTAAAATGACAACAGGAGTTGCAAGAAAAGTGAAAATAATGACCAGGATCAAAAAAGTCCTTGATGAATAGGAAGGAGTAACCAGGAGTTCAAGAAATGGGAGCCATCCAGAGCTATAAAAATGATATAAATACTATGAGCCTGATACATAGAGGTGTCTTATAAAAGGCAGCAAACAGAACAATAGTTTGTATGTGATAATGGGAAAAGAGAGTAACATTGACAGAACCTCCAGGACCTTTCAGGCACACAATGGAAGACAACAGACATTCTCAAACTAAGGGAGTTGGAGAAGAAAGTGGTATCCATGCCGAAGGGCCAGAGTTCTGATAAGAGTTTGAGAATGAAGAACCCATGGAAAGAATGGGGAGGTAGGACCAGAAGAGAGTAAACACTTTGCAGAATGAGGATGGCAATACTTTAAAAAGTAAGCTGAGTATGGAGGCTCTTGCCTTTTACTCACATGTCTACAGAGATAGGATAAAAAGAGCCTTAGAAATTATTGGTATCAAGCTTTGAATGGGTATGGGATGTCAGAGGTCTTATGAGGTTGTGGTCTTCAACCTACATGAATTAGCTGTTGAGGTACTGTTTAGGTACTCCTAAAAGGAGTCTGTGGTGACAAAGAGTACACATTCTCTGGTCCCTGCCTCTGAGAAGCCCACAGAGAAGGAAGAAAGACAGCCTCAGAAGCAAATACCTACTCACATGTCATTGCTCTGATAGATTCAGGAATCCTGTCCTCACCTGCTATCTGCTACCCTTCCTCAGCACACGGAAATGTTCCCTATGGCAGCTTTAATAGTCCTCCCTTTTTGAAAGATAAGGTTCATGTGTTTGAGCGATGAGGTAGGAAACAGGGAGGATGGAGCAGCAAGTGACAGTAGCAAGTGACTGGTCATAAAATACAGTTGCTAACACACTGCAGACATTCACCATCTTGGATGTCAAGTCATCCAGAATGACAGCAGGAATTGGGACAGAGATGAAAATCAAGATCAGGTGCCAAAGTCCTTAAGGACCCAAAGTTTAAGAGATTCCAGATTATCTTCCCTCCCTTGAAAAGAGAAATGGCATTTTTTGAGGGTTGCTTTCACAGTAGAGGAGAGGGGGTAGCAGCAGCCATGACAGATTCAGAGGCTCAGTTTCCTTATTGGTAAAATGAAAATTATAAAATGTACATTGCAGGGCTGTTCTGAGGATTCGATGAGATAATACATACAAAAATTCTTAGCATGATGCTGAACATGTTGTAGATTCCTGAATCTGGGAACACAGAACATATTTTTACGTAACTGTTCTCTCTATACTTCATTGTAATCCCGTAGATGGCCAATGACTTGAAATAGTTTTGGTGGAGCCTGATATTCTACAAATCATTGCCCACTTAGTTGACTTTTAACCATTCTCAATTAATCCCTATCTCTTTCTCTATTAATTCTAAATCTTTAGTTCTCTCTAGCTAACAGTTGCATCTCTCATTCCCAAAATTAGTATATAAATGCTAATATATATAACATAATCCATATGTATGTATTAAAATATGTGTGCATATCATGGTAGGAATTAATTTTCCCTCTATTACCCTAAACTCGTTTTGTTGCTTGTTTTCAATTTGCTTTGTTCATTGGTTTTTCAAACCAATTTATTGATGTGTTACACCATCATTCTAGAAAGTAAAGTAAAACTTTTTTAAAGTTTTTTTTTAAAAAAACTCTCTAAAATGAGAATTAAACTTGCATCAGAAGATGTTTTGTGAAGACTCAAAGGGATCATGTAACTTCATAGTTCAGTGCCTATCTCATGGTTGGACCTCCATATTATCATAAATATAATTTCTTTCCCTCTTGACATGGAGGCAGCATAAGACAGAAATAGAGTATGAGTTTTAACCTCTGAAAATCATGAACTAAAATCAGGGCTCTGCCTTTTACCAAGCACATGACTGTGGTCAAGTTATTCAACATCTCTAAGCCTTCTTCATAGAGTCATTATGGAAATAAAATGAGACAACATCTGGAAAGGGTCTGGAAAAGTGCATAACACACTGTAGTTGCTCAATAAAGCTGTTTTTTATGACTACACAGGTTTCTAACTGCATATTTTTTGGAGATTTTTATTTTTCACTTAAGCCCTATAGAACAGCAAATCGATCTTTTTGTGACTAGGAGAAACTGGCATTTCTGAGTAGTCATTTTCCCAGTGTCAGAGAAATGACAGCCTTGTCAAGGTTCACATTGGTTTGGGGACTTCCACCATTTCTCAATTCACCTCCTAAAGCAAAGGAAACAAAAGCAAAAATAAACAACTGGGATCTAGTTAAACTTAAAAGCTTTGGCACAGCAAAGCAAACCATTGACAAAATAAAAAGATAACCTACTGAACGAGAGAAGGTATTTGCAAATGATGTGACAGGTCATAAGGGGTTAATATCCAACATATATAAACAGCTCATATATCTCAACATGAAAACAAACAACCCAATTTAAAAAGGGGCAGAAGAACTGAATAATATTTTTCCAAAAAGGAAATGCAGATGGCCAAAATGCATATGAAAAGACGCTCAACATCGCTAATCGTCAGGGAAATGCAAATCAAAACTACAATGAGGGGCTTCCCTGGTGGCGCAGTGGTTGAGAATCTGCCTGCTAATGCAGGGGACACGGGTTCGAGCCCTGGTCTGGGAGGATCCCACATGCCGCAGAGCAACTAGGCCCGTGAGCCACAACTGCTGAGCCTGCGCATCTGGAGCCTGTGCTCCGCAACGAGAGGCCCACGCACCGTGATGAAGAGTGGCCCCCACTTGCCACAACTGGAGAAAGCCCTTGCACAGAAACGAAGACCCAACACAGCAAAACCAACACAGCAAAATTAAATAAAATAAATTAATTTAAAAAAAAAAACTACAATGAGTTATCACCTCACACCTGTAAGAATGACTGTCATCAAAAAGCACACAAATAACAAATGGTGGCAAGGATGTAGAGAAAAGGGAACCCTTGTACACTGTTAGTGAGAATTTAAATTGGTGCAGCCACTGTGGAGAACAATATGGAGATTTCTCAAAAAACTAAAAATAGAACTACCATATGACCCAGCATGTCTACTCTTGGATATATATCCAAAAACACACTAATTTGAAAAGATACATACACCCCAATATTCATAGCAGCATTATTTACAATTGCCAAGGCATGGAAGCAACCCTAAGTGTCCACCAGCAGATGAATGGATAAAGAAGATGTGGTATATCTTCTTTATTCAATGGAATACTACTCAGCCATCAAAAAGAAGGAAATTTTGCCATTTGCAGTAACATGGTTGAACCTAGAGGGTATAATGCAAAGTGAAATAAGTCAGACAGAGGAGGACAAATAGTGTTTAATGTCACTTATATGTGGAATCTAAAAAGTACAACAAACTAGTGAATAAAACAAAATAAACAACAACAACAAAAAAAACAGACCCACAGATATAGAGAACAAACTAGTGGTGACCAGTAGGGAGAGGGAAGTGGGGAGGTGCAATACAGGGGTAGCGGGAAAAAAAGGGTTATTATGGGATCATATGAAATCATGTGTGTGAAACTTTTGAAAACTGTAAAGTACTATAGAACTGAAAGAATCTTTTATTCAATTAAAAAAAAAAACAGCCTAAAAGTCTTTATCATTCGTACTGCTTTGCTCCTTTTAATCAATACTAATACCTTACATCAGTATAGTAATTTTCACTTCTACAAAATGCTTTCAAACAATTCACATTATAATATTCACATCATACCCCTCAGTATGAGTCAGGGCATACATTATCATCTTCATTCTAATGATGAGGAACTGAGGATCAGAAATGAATTCATCAAGGCCAAACAGCTGGTAAGTGTCAGAGCTGAGATCTGAATCTGGTCTTTCCAGCTCCAAGGCCTATGTTCTGATCACACAAGGAGTTAGAGTGACAGAGTCCAAATTAAAATTCTATCTCCATATTCTAATTTCACGAATTGTTCTATTATGTCATAGCTGCCTCTCACATCAGTTAATAGTATTTCAGAGTGTAAATTTTCCCTGTGTGACACCACTAAAATTAAAAATCTAACGCATTTCTATAACACAGTCATAAAGTCACAGAATGTCAAAAATGGAAGAGTCCATAAAAAGCATCTAGTTCAATCTTGGGTGAAGAAATCAAGATCAAGAAACCTTTAGAGACTTGTTCAATATCATACTTATTAATATCAAGTCACAGTCAACCATGGGTCTCTGACTTCTGTCCAATGGCCCTTTCAACCGTTCTATACTGATCTCTCACGAAAGGAAAAGAATAACATTGCATTCTTTTGTTTCTGTTGAAATACTTGTTTGCTCAGGATTCCTGACATAATTTTGTCTTCTATTAACTCAAAATTAAGTTGTTAGTAGGGAAACCAGAAATTTCATTTAAATTTGTTGAGCATTCTCTTTAAGAACTGTTCAATATGCAGGGGAGTACTGCTCATTCAAACGTATCACTTTTATTCTATAAGTTCAGATTAAAGTAAATACCCTATTTTAATTAAAAAGAGAAAAATGAGAGCAATTCCCTGTCATTCCCAAGGTTTCAAAGTATTTGCCTAAAGCAAATTTCACTTTAGAAGTGAAATCTGGAGTACTTTGCCTTGATACCACAAGTAATGTAAAATGTTACCAATTATTCTGCCATCACAAATGTGTTAACTAGACACGTTTGACATTGTCATGATATATTATAACTAGAACTATTAAAACATCAGAATCTGTTGCAACATTCCCAGCTCAGCATTTATTTTCCTTTCTTTTCACCTTTCTATCAAAGCAATAGAGCATTAACCCAGACATAAAATTCATTCCTTTTTACCTGCATCTTTGAAACACTAGTTCATAGAACTGTCCTTTCTTGTAACGGTTATTTTCTTGTGCTTGGAGAAAGCTTCTGGGACCTGACATATACCTTCCCTGTTCCTTTTGGGCAATTTAAACTTTAGAATTGCCTTAACACAAAACTAAAATAAAGGTACAACTTATAAGTGTATTTCTTGCCTAGGAAGTAGGATATATGAAAAACACTGTCAGCTTTGAAGTCAGATACATGGAGGTTTAAGCCCCAGTTCCTCACATATGAACTTTGTGACCTCGAATAAGCCTTAATTTCCACATTTTTAGACTATGGATAATAAAACCTATCTTAGAGATAAGTTGCAATTACTAAAGGAGATAAGGTTTATGAAGAACAAAATATAATATTTAGTACACATTCATAGCATACCTTCAAGAAATATTGAAATAAAATAATGGTAATGAAAAACTAAAGTACTCAAGAGAGTCACTAAATTGGAAACAGTTCAGCCAGACTATGCTGCCAATGTGGATTACCTTTTCCTAAGTTTGAGGCAAATCATTCAAAAGAAGGGAGCAAATAATTGGGGATTTTGTCACTGTTCTTTAACCATTCACTCAGTAGTGATTTAATGAGAGCCTCCTAAGGCCAGGCACTGTGCAAAACACAGAAGCTAGAGCAGTTGAGTTCTAACACACTGTCCTCATGAAGTTCATAAGTGCACAGTAAGTAGAAAAAAATAAGGAAAAGAAAAGCATACATGAAGATATCTAGTTGGGCTTCTATCAAAAAGAGACACTGATAAGGATCTGGGCATGTTTGTTATTTTCAGTGTAAGAATCTTTGCTGCAAGCATTTTGTCACACAACTAACTGGCCGTAAGACAATTCTGTCATAAAAGACATAATAACGAAAATAAACTAAAAGAGGAACACTAGATAGGACATGATGAAACATGAAAAATTAATAACAAAATTTTAAACTAAAAGACGAGGGATGCTCCTATTTTTTATCAATGTATGTAACATATATAACAGGCAGTACATATCTGGACTACATTTAAATGTTCCATCACATCCCTGGTCCTTATATTTCACCAAATCATTGAAGCCAGATTCTGTCCCAAATACCAAAATTCTGTCTACATCATGTTCTCCAATAACAAATAGCAAAAAAAATTTACACCAATTTCAAGAAACTTATATTCACTAGGAATCATGTAACCATTTCTTTTGGGGGGGGATAGAAGGAGCCTGATTCTTCTTTTGCCTCCAGCTTCTAATACTGCATGACAAATTTGGTAAAGACAGTTTTAGAGAACAACGTGTTGTACTGAAATTAGCTAAAGAATCAATAATTAGGGCTCTCAAAGACTGTTGTGAATTACTAGCTTCCTGTTTTATATTTGCATAACCTGGCACATTTTGGGGTTTGAAGCATGGCAGTGATGATGCTGCTCACCAAAGGATTTGCAAACCGATCTGTTATTTTCTAGTATAGTTTGCAATCTGGCTTTACACCCTCTTATTTCACACTTCCAGTAAGTTTTCCTATCACCATATTTTCTATCAAGTCGATAAACGTTGAAACCAAACTGTCAGACCAAACTGTCAACCAGTTATTGTATCTTCAATGGCAAATTGCTTTATGGCCAATTAGTTGTGCGGCAAAACTGCTTACAGCAAAGATTCTTATGGTGAAAGAATCTAGAGCCAGATTTGGGTACAAGTAATTTATTTAGTATATGATCCCAGGAAACAAGGTGAGGGAGCAGGGAAGTGAGAAAAGCCAATAAAGAATGCCTTAAATAATACTGTGTCGTATGTTTGAAATTCGCTAGGAGAGCAGATCTTAAGTGTTTTCAACACACAACACAGACACAAAATGATATGAGATGATGAATAAACTCAAAATGGATTAAAGACCTAAATGTAAGGCCAGACACTATCAAAGTCTTAGAGGAAAACATAGGCAGAACACTCTCTGACATAAATCACAGCAAGATCCTTTTTGACCCACCTCCTAGAAAAATGGAAATAAAAACAAACAAATGGGACCTAATGAAACTTAAAAGCTTTTGCACAGCAAAGGAAACCATAAACAAGATAAAAAGACAACCCTCAGAATGGGAGAAAATATTTGCAAATGAAGCAACTGACAAAGGATTAATCTCCAAAATTTACAAGCAGCTCATGCAGCTCAATATCAAAAAAACAAACAACCCAATCCAAAAGTGGGCAGAAGACCTAAACAAACATTTCTCCAAAGAAGACATACAGATTGCCAACAAACACATGAAAGGATGCTCAACATCACTAGTAATTAGAGAAATGCAAATCAAAACTACAATGAGGTATCACCTCACACCAGTCAGAATGGCCATCATCTAAAAATCTACAAACAATAAATGCTGGAGAGGGTGTGGAGAAAAGGGAACCCTCTTGCACTGTTGGTGGGAATGTAAATTGATACAGCCACTATGGAGAACAGTATGGAGGTTCCTTAAAAACTAAAAATAGAACTACCATATGACCCAGCAATCCCACTACTGGGCACATACCCTGAGAAAACCATAATTCAAAAAGAGTCACGTAGCACAATGTTCATTGCAGCTCTATTTACAATAGCCAGGACATGGAAGCAACCTAAGTGTCCATCGAAAGATGAATGGATAAAGAAGATGTGGCACATATATACAATGGAATATTACTCAGCCATAAAAAGAAGTGAAATTGAGTTATCTGTAGTGAGGTGGATGGACCTGGAGTCTGTCATGCAGAGTGAGGTAAGTCAGAAAGAGAAAAACAAATACCGTATGGTAGCACATATATATGGAATCTAAAGAAAAAAAATGGTTCTGAAGAACCTAGGGGCAGGACACGAATAAAGACACAGATGTAGAGAATGGACTTGGGGACACAGGGAGGGGGAGGGGTAAGCTGGGACGAGGTGAGAGAGTGGCATGGACTTATATATACTACCAAAATAGATAGCTAGTGGGAGGCAGCCGCGTAACACAGGGAGATCAGCTTGGTGCTTTGTGACCACCTAGAGGGGTGGGATAGGGAGGGTGGGAGGGAGACACAAGAGGGAGGAGATATGGGGATATATGTATATGTATAGCTGATTCACTTTGTTATAAAGCAGAAACTTACACACCACTGTAAAGCAATTATACTCCAATAAAGATATTTTTAAAAAATGATATGAGATGGTGGATGTGTTAACTAGCTTGACTGTGGTAATCATTTCACAAATCATCACATTGTACATTTTAAATATATACAATTTTTATTTGTCAATTACATTTCAAAAAAAGCTGGGGGGTATTCAAGCCCTTCCCACCCCAAAAAAAAATGCCTAAGTGTGATCCTGCATAAGCTACTGGGGATAAATCCCACTTTAGACCCTCAGAGAGGCAGTGTCGCACATACCTTGGAATAGTTCCACCAAGAGGAGAGGTAGCTGGGGTGTGTATCCACCAAATCCTGCCCCTAGTTGGTTGAGGGTTGCTCCTTAGGAGAGTAAATCTAGTACTTCCAGCCCACCCCACCTACAAGCCAAGCAAACTCTTGAGGCCTGAGAAAACCTTCCTGCAGAGACAAATGTTTGAGGGAGCAAGCTGTCTCTGCGTGTACAGGAAACTGTCCACCAAAGCTGCAGAAGACATCTGATGTAGGCTGAGAATATATGGGTGGGCTCCAACAGCATTTTCTATAGATGGCTTGCCAATGAAAACAGGGCAGTCAACAAATCCTTTCTAAGCAGCAGAAATGTGATAAAAGATACAAATAAAGTAAGGAAGTGAGCCATGCAAACATCTAGGTATAGAGCATTCCAAGCAAAGGGAAAACAAATTAAAAGACCCTGAGGCAGAGGCAAACTTGGCATGTTCAAGAAAGCTTGGATGGTTGGACTAAAATGAGTAAGGGGAGAGTGCCAGGAGGTAGAGATAAGCAATGATTCTCCAAGAGCCAGATCATACCTTGTGAGGGTGTAAAGAGCTTGCACTTTATTCTAGATGAGATGGAAATCCACTGGAGGGGTGTTGGGCCAAAGAGGATGTATTAACATTTGAAATTTAAATTCTGGCTTCTACTTGGAAAATGGGCTAGAGAGAGGTAAGGGTGTAAGCAGGGAGACCCCTTAAGAAGTTAACACAATATTGCAGAAAGAGGAGTTTAGTATCAGTGGAAACGGTGAGAAGGGAACAGATTGGAGATATATTTCATATAGTAGAGCTAACAGATCTTTCCAATAAAAGAGTCAGAGTTCTATGACTGAAAAATAGTCATAGAACTAAAAACATAAAAGAAGAATTTTTTGGTCATTGAGAAATTGAAGAACTAGCTCCCATTTTTGATGGAAGTTCTATAATTACCTGTATCAAGCACTGTTGGGAAAAAACAAGAGAGGAAATACAAAACGGCAGATTCACATCACAGGGAGGTAGCCATCTCTCCAGATCAATGGCAAAGAAGAGAAAGGTTGCCTTAAGCCTAAAGCATGAGAAGCTGGAGATTAAACAGACCACAAAGGAGCTATTCCTAGTAGGTACCAAGGAAGAAATAAGATGGAAGTGGTCTGCCCTGGAAGAGAGGAGCATGGCATTACTGACAGTGATTTGAACTGCCAACCCATGGTGATAATAAACAGCAGGAAACTTTCCATCAGTTTGATTGTTGTCTGCATATTCTTACAATACACGCATTTTTGCCTGCACCAGGGGTGGACCGCTCACACCAATCCTCCTTGGTAGCCACTGCCAGCACCCAGAAAATGGAATGAGTATAATAAGATGATAATAATAGCTAACCTTTATTAAATGCTAAGTAGGTGCCACAGGCTCTAAGCGTTTTACATTTTTATAAACAATATCTAACACACTATTTAATTAATTCTTATAATAACACTAAGTAGTAAATCCTGTATTCCCATTTCACACATGAGAAATCTAAGGTTAGGAGAGCTTAAGAAATTGGATCAAGGTCACACAATTGCTAAATGGCAGGACCAGGGATTCAAACCCAGGTCTGAGCAACTCCAAAACACAAGACCTTAACCAACATTTATTTAACTGAGAATAATACAGCCTATTTTAACATTCATCGATTGAAAATTCAGTTTCAACTTTCCACAAGTGAGCCCAATGATGTGGTTACCCTGAATGCTGCTGAGGCAAGAACTGAATCACATGTGCTGAGGGTCTTGTGAGACAACATCACTCTGTTCATGAGAGAGCCTGGTCTGAGCCAGCATCCCATCTCAAGGACAGGAATGGTCAGCTTCGCTCATGGTTAATGAGTAAGTTGTGTGAAGCAACGCCAACTCTTGCTTCTTTGTCGGGGGCAAAAGATGGACCCTCAAAGAAAACAGCTTATGTTGCTGACAAGTTTTAAAAGGAGTTGAAAATATCTATGTAACTCATAGTTTACCAGAAAAGGAAAGTTTTGAGTAGCTTAAAGAATGTACAACGCTGCATCTAGTAGTCTTCACATCTAGGGCAGGAACAACTATACCCAGCCCTCTGAAATTAAGAGACATAAAGTAACTTATAGAGAGCTAAGGAATGGTTAAGTAGCTAATATAATTGTTCCAAGATCCAGAAACTATCCAGAGTCACTCTGTGTTAACAGAGCAGCAACCTGGCACCGGGCTGCATTCTACATCTATGTGATAAAACATCACAGGCAGGGGGCTGGCTTCTCAGAGGGTTCTGGTTCTCTCTCTCATCTCCTCCACACAGTCCGTTGATCGGGTAAGTTTAGCCAAAGTCAACACCCATGCAGACACCCATATGCCCATTCAGCCAGCCAGAGGGGTGCTAAGAGCCTGGCACAAGTCTCATGCTGGAACCAAACTCCCTAACTAATCTTTACCAGAGGTTTATATTAGGAATCAGGCACTCATACAGCTAATGACAAAGTGGTACTTTGCTTCCCAATCTGCCGCTGTCCCCTGTGTATACAGCCCTCTTTGGAGTCTCACAGAAGGAATTACTAGCACTGCAGGATTTACAGCATAATAGCATTAACATCCACCCCAAATGATAAAGCCAAAGTGACAGGCTGTTTTCCAAGTTACTACCAAATGCCATATGTTAGTTAGTGATAATTACTGCTTATAATAACACCAACGGAAACAATGATAATTACATGGTGAGGCAACCGTGTTATCACTCGTGCACCTGGAATATAATACCTGTCATTCCAGTGGCAACAAGAAGGATTAGGTTTCCCTCTGCTCCAATGCTCTCATGGTGATGTTTTCATCTACTGGATAAAAAGCTTCCCTGTCATTTTAATAATACAACTTTGTAGGCTTTAACAGTTCTGAAGGAAGATGCTGGGCATTTTTATATCATCCTTTGATTTTAAAAACGTTAGAGGTATTTTTTCCCAGAGCAAATATGCAGAAACACAAAAGTGATGACACAAGGGGACCCCTTCTGTCCAGTCTCATGTCCTGGGCAGAATGGTTGTGCACTCGGGCTCTGGACTTCAGTGGCTGAGCTCAAATCTGGACTCAGTCACTTGCCAGCCAAAAGACCTTGACAGACGGCTAGTGGTCCTTGTCACCTCACCTCTCCAAGTCTCCTCCCTCAGTTATAAAGTGGACATGGTAATAACTACCTTACAGAATCGCTATGAAGATTAAATGAGATTAAGCTTCATATAAAGCCCGATACAGAGTGAGTGCTCAAAAAATATTAGTTTACTATTAGACCAGCTTTGCCCTAGATCTTAGGGGTGACTCTCATTTCCCCTTCTTTTCCTCGGCACAGTTTTTCTTAAATTTACAGAAAATCTAAATAGCCAAAAAGGTCCATCTGTGGGTTAAGGGGAAAGGGGACTAGAAACTAGCCTAGAAAAGACCTTCTATCTGCCTTAGCTGCCATGAAAGGATTCCTCATGGTTCTGTGTGGTTCAGCTCAGCGCACCAGGAGAAATGTATATATTGGGACTTGGAACCAAACTTGAGCTAATGATTACAAACATCCCCACCACCAAGCATTCACTTGACCTTGTCCCCTGTGTGGCACCTCATACCTCTGGCATCTCAGGCAACTGACATCTTAAATCACCACCTACCAACATAATCCCTTCATTTAAACCATGTTACAAGACTGACAGTTGAGCATTAGGATCCTCCTTTCACAGGCATGAGGAATCTGAGATTCAGAGAAGTCATTACGTACCAAAGGCCATGCCATCCGGAAGCTGAGATCCAACCCAGGTCTTCCATCTACAGACCCAAGTCTTTCCCTTGCTGCTTATCCATGCGAGACTTAGAGCAATGAGAACGATGCACTGACAAGTCATCTTCAATAAAAGCAATTACACTGTCCCCTGACAAAGCCACTCTAATTTATCATGTTTGTTTTTAATGATCAGAAAAAAAAAAGTTTAAATAAAGCAGGTTTTTAACACCCTCAAGCTAAAACATAAAAACAGCATTAGGCTCAAATATTTACATCTATACTGGTTCTAGAAAGTCTATTTATAAGCCAAATCAGAGCAGCAGGGCTCAGTGACAGAAGCAGCATAATTGGTCTCCTGCTCCCTCTTTATGGGTTTCCACTTCCCCGTCATCCAGCCAGAGCCCATGTCTCCTCCTCCCCAGAGAAGAAGAGAATGATGAGCATTTTAACAAAGACCTTTCACATTTTTGTTGTTTCTCTGGGCATTTCCTGTCACTTTTATATGTTATGCACCACTGGAATCAGTAGCTCCATAAGTCGTAGAAATACCGTCAAGGGAATGCGATGTTTGCTCAAAAGTGGACCAGATTTATCAGGCGAATAGGTGTAAATGGAATTATACAATTCTGGAAATGTCCTTGGTTACGATCTGAATGGTTTTAAAAAGCGATACCATTTTCCTTTTGCAATCCTTTCCTAAGCTTCTCTCCTCCAAAGCCAGCTCCCTGACACCTGCTTTGTAAAGTCCCTGCTGACCACCGGGTCAAAGGGATCATCCTCCTTCTGGTAGAGAGTCTTTCTGCTCATTTGTCTCACCTGGAGTCAGGCATCTCATAGTTTTCCTGCCCATAATAAATGCCCAATAAATGTATATGAAAAAACATGTGTAAGAATAGACATAGTGGGGGGGGAGATCAGATTGGTGAGTGTGTATCTGGCAAATTTGCTAAAATGCTAAGACTTAAGTATGCAGTTTTTAACAGGCCCTTGGGCAAGGCTCAAGAATACAAAAATGAGGAAATGAAGAACAGTTCCTGACATTGATCTTCACAGTTCACGCATGGTAGTAGGTAGGGTGCAGGAATGGTGAAAAAGAGATGTAAACAAGCATGACAACGTGGTAAATCCTATACAGAACGATCTGTAAGATGCCATAGGATTACAAAGAAAAAGCATTTCACACTCCCTGCAGAGGCCAAGAGAGCCTTCACAGAGGAAGTGAACTGGGCCCCAAAGGCTGAAGAGTGTTTTGTTTTTTTAATTTTTCAGTTTTTTTTAACATCTTAATTGGAGTATAATTGTTTTACAATGGTGTGTTAGTTTCTGCTTTATAACAAAGTGAATCAGCTATACATATATCCCCACATCTCCTCCCTCTTGCGTCTCCCTCCCACCCTCCTTATCCCACCCCTCTAGGTGGTCACAAAGCACCGAGCTGATCTCCCTGTGCTATGCAGCTGATTCCCACTAGCTATCTGTTTTACATTTGGTAGTGTATATATGTCCATGCCACTCTCTCACTCCGTCCCAGCTTACCCGTCCCCCTCCCCGTGTCCTCAAGTTCATTCTCTATGTCTGCATCTTTATTCCTGCCTGCCCCTCGGTTCATCAGAACCTTTTTTTTTAGATTCTATATATACATGTTAGCATACTGTATTTTTTTTTCTCTTTCTGACTTACTTCACTCTGTATGACAGACTCTAGGTCCATCCACCTCACTACAAATAACTCAATTTCATTTCTTTTTATGGCTGAGTAATATTCCATTGTGTATATGTGCCACATCTTCTTTATCCATTTTAAGGAGAGGAAAGACCCTCCAGGCACAGGGTACTCCATATGCAAAGAAGGAGTGGTACTTAGATAGAAAAGCACACTGTATTTCAGTGTGACTTGAGCATGAGGCATGAAGAGGATGGGCAAGACCAAAGACTTAGAAAAATAGGTAGGGGACAGTCCATGAGAGGGCTTGTATATCATCCAGAAGTTAGAATGCAATGCAGAGCCACTGAAAAGGTTAAATGGTGCTTACCACTTCCTGGGAGGACAGTCTGTCTTTTGAAGCAAGGAATGGGTTTGGAGTCAGACGCTGGAAATGCGCTACAAATGAAGAGGACCAGAACACCGAGACCCTGGCAGTCATGGAAAGAAGCAGCCTATGAAGATGGAAATGGAGGATGCCCTGGAGCCAAGGATCAAAGCGACAGATTAGTCTGCTTCCCTCAAGAGCCTACTTTCAAGGTGTCTCAGCCAAGTCTTCCAAGAACATGACTCACAAGAGGGTGCTGCTATCTACCAGCTGCTAATTGTATATAAAACAAGAAAAGGGTCTCAGAAACTGGGAAGGGACCATTGTAGTTCATGTCCAGGATCTCTGTGGCACAGTCCATACCCAGATCCTCATAAATCTGAATCAATTTTGTAATTCATGTCTCAGGTCAAATGTCATCTCCTCACTGACCCCTCAATATTTAAAATAGCTCCTACCCATTGCAGCTCTATTTACAATAGCCAGGACATGGAAGCAACCTAAGTGTCCATCGACAGATGAATGGATAAAGAAGATGTGGCACATATATACAATGGAATATTACTCGGCCATAAAAAGAAACGAAATTGAGTTATTTGTAGTGAGGTGGATGGACCTACAGTCTGTCATACAGAGTGAAGTAAGTCAGAAAGAGAAAAACAAGTGCCGTATGCTAACACATATATATGGAATCTAAGAAAAAAAAAAAAAAAAGGTCATGAAGCACCTAGGGGTAAGACGGGAATAAAGACACAGACCTACTAGAGAATGGACTTGAGGATATGGGGAGGGGGAAGGGTAAGCTTTGACAAAGCGAGAGAGAGGCATGGACATATATACACTACCAAACGTAAGGTAGATAGCTAGTGGGAAGCAGCCGCATAGCACAGGGAGATCAGCTAGGTGGTTTGTGACCACCTAGAGGGGTGGGATAGGAAGGGTGGGAGGGAGGGAGACGCAAGAGGGAAGAGATATGGGAACATATGTATATGTATAACTGATTCCCTTTGTTATAAAGCAGAAACTAACACACCATTGTAAAGCAATTTTACTCCAATAAAGATGTTAAAAAAAAAAAAAGAAGTACTAGGGATGTAATGAACAACATGATAAATATAATTAACACTGCTGTATGCCATGAAAGTTGTTAAGAGGGTAAATCCTAAGAGTTCTCAGTACAAGAAAAAAAAAATTTTATTCTTTTTTTCTATTTAATTTTGTACCTATATTAGATGACAGATGTTCACTAAAATCATTGTGATAATCAAGAAAAATTAATTAATTTTAAAAAATTAAAATAGCCCCTACTCAACCTCAAGTCACTCTCTGGGAATTTGTCATCATCTCCCTAGCACTCATCAGTATCTGAGTGTTTCTGATTTACTTATGTACTTCTATATTTTCTGTCTCTCCCCACTAGAATAATAACCACATCTGTTTACTAATATCAGGAACAAGAAAAGTTCTCGGCATGTGAAAAGTACTCAATGAATATGGAATTAAATAATTAAGAGTTCAGAAGCACCTTCATTCTGCAGGGCTAATTCTGATGAAGCAAAATGACAGACAAGCACTTGATAATGTCAAATTTTCTTTCTGTTTGCAGGAAAATTACTTCCACTCGATCTCCTCAAGCTGAAGATAAGACAGCCTCTACTTTCCCAGCCTCTGCTGCTTTTATTACTAAGCATCAACTGAAATAAGCATCAGATGAGGAGACCTGCAGCTTTGACCATTTGTTGGAACTCTCAGGGCACTGGACTGTCACAAGATATTTAGCAATGTTCATTCATTCACTGAACTTCAAGAATGATAAGCACCTAGAATGCACTAGCTTCTGGGGCATACACAGAATAAAGGATGGGTAAATGATGACTAAGCAAGAACAAAATGTGACAAGTGCCAAGGAGATTGAAAGATGGGAAAGGCCACTTCTAGCCCCTGGGAAGAAGACTTGAAAAGGTAGCATTCTCAAGCTTGACACTGAATGGAAAGAAAGATTTCAGTAGGTACAGATTCAGTCATGTTTGCTCTCTTTAGATGAATATTTATTAATATTTTTCTATATGTCAAACGCTGGTTAGGTCCTGGAAAAGAACAAAGATTATTTTTAAAAGCAGTCTTATATTCAATCAGCTCAAAATGTGATGGAGGAAAAAAATACCAGAGAAAATTAAAATAGCATAAGATAAAAGCTAAAATAAGGAGAAACAGTCTATCATGGTTAACACACAAAAGAGGGTAATAGGCAGACGATGCTTGATAAAAGGGCCTTTTAAGTGACTCTGCAAGAATGAGGAGTAGTTCACATGCCAGAGAAGTGATGACGAAGGCTGCATCCAGAAGCTTAATGTGGTCCTGTGCATCTGGGATGCTGCAGGGAGTTTAGAACACGTGGAACCAAACTTATCAGAAGGGTCCCAAAGGGTGAGGTTAGAGAGGTAGGTAGGCCAGATCATGAAGGATTTTTAGGCCATAATATGGAGTGAGAAGAGGGAAAAAAAAAAAATGCAAATGTACAGAATCAAAAAGAGGCCAAGGGAGGAGGCCATTAGGAAGAACAGTCGAGCCATCCTGGAAGGAGATCAGAGACTTGATCCTGCAGGGTGCCCAGCTGCAGAGCACAGGGCTTCTTTGCTAGGCAAAGGCAGGGAAGCTACTGCAAGTGCGTTCAGCTTGCTTATTGTCCCTGTAGCTGCCTGATAACATATGCTGGCTTTGTTCATGACATTTGATATCTCAATTATTTGGCTTCTGATATCATTGTGAGAAAAAACATAGTTATATCTTTATAGCCATGTATTTTTTTCATTGAAATCATTTCCTTGGTGTCTTTACTCCAAAGGTGAAATAAGGTAGTTAAAATGTTTAAACAGTTTTATAGCTCTTCTCATATATAACTATCTTGTGCTCCAGACATGTAGAAACTAGTTTTTGTCCTCAGCAAGGGTATACTTGTTGCTCTAAATCTTAATTAACATTGAGATGTATGTACCATGTACATTTATTTTGTTAAATTAAAAGATGTACTTTAATGATATTTTAACTCATATTTAGATATTGACGGTAAGAGAATACATTTTTTCAATGTGATGGTATTTTCTATTATACTTATTAAGCGGAAGCGTTTTAGTGCTGAGGCAAGATTATGGACACTTATTTTGGGAAGGGGCTCATGAAGATCAGGCACACAGGGAACTGCTACGTTGTCCCCAGCCCTGGTCAGTACAGGGACACACAGGGCATCCATCAATATGTATCATGTTGATAAATGAATAAACCAGTGAAAGGAATCTGTAGTTAGAAGACCCAGAAATCAAACTTCACTATTTTCTGTGATTCTGTGCTCTCTGATAAATTACTCAAACTTTCGAAGCCTCAGGTTCAATAGGTTATTTAGAATAGCGTTTCTCAAACTTAAATGTGTATATGCTTCGCCTGGGGATCCTGTTACAATTCAGATTATGACTCAGTGGGTCTGAGGTTGGGCCTAGGCTTCTGTATTTCTCATAAGCTCCAGATGAGGTCAACACTGCTGGTCTGAGGACCACACTTTGAGGAGGAAGGTTTTAGAAGATCTAGTGAAGTACATAAACACTTTGAAAGCTGTTAGGCATTACATAAAAGTTAGTTGCTGCTATATGTTCAGTTAGTAATTTTTTATCAGTTATGTCTGCCATATATCCAGTTTTCTATCTTTTCAATATTTCTTTTATTAGATCTTGGCTTGCAAAATATATCTTCCATCCAAAGCTAGCATAAATATACTATTTCACTTCCTTCTAGATTTTTGCTGGCTCTAAAAGAAATATTTAACTCTTTTATCCCTCTGAAAGTTCTTAGCATACAGAATAAGGAATTAATTCAAGTTTATATAGTTTGTACTGACATTCAAGTGCCCAATAGTACATTTAATAATCATTTCTTTTCTCATTATTGTAATACTTTCATTAAATCTTGAGGCCCTAGATGTATTTTTAAACATCTACAAAGGTAACAAATCTATTTCTGAATTTATCAAAATTTCAGTTCCCTACTATGTAGTTTTGATAGCTGTCATTTTCTAAAATGGCTTAAAATCTATCTAGCAATTACACTGTTACTGACTTAAAAATTTTTTTAAAAGCTTTTGGTACTCTTGCCCACTCTTACATGAAATTCACATTTCAAATTTTTTAAAGTCTATGGAATATCCTGCAAAGGTTCTAGTATTGCACTAGGTATAAAATTGAACTAGGGGATATTACCATCTTTACAATAATTAGTTTTATCTGCCAGGAAGAAAGCATAGCTCTCCTTTTATTCATATCTTCTTTTCCTTTTCCCATTGAGGCAACATAATTTGTTTCTATGAAAAAAAAAACTATTGTGTTTTAGGAAAAAATATAAAGTATCGATATAAATATAAAAGTGAAGGGCAATGTGGCAGTGGGAGAGGTGGGCCAGTTTCATAAAAAGTTATTTTTTTCAGTAATTTCCAAGTTCTACATTAATAGAAGATACGTAGGAATGCCACTGGTTATTGCATACCTGTTGTATATCTATGTCGTATTGGTATCAGTAATTTTGGTTGAATGTTTAGGGGTATAACCAAGATACCTGCAAAAACAACTCATTCATTTCCTATAGTCTTTTCTTTCAACCACTGAAAACACTTTGTTGAGTGCCAAGTATGTGCTAGACACACTGGACACATGCTATTCTCTGCTACACACGAAGGATGCAGAAACAATGACAACAAAAAGCAGCCCTTTAAATTGTCCAGAACCTGAAGAGGAAATCACACAAGCAAGCCAATGACGGAAAGCACAGGACGGTAAGGAGAGTTCATTGTTAAGTATAGGATGTAATATATTTTCTGCAAGAAAGAGACTACCAGCAACTTGGACCAGCATCTGCAGGAAAAAAAACTAACAGCTGTCTTAATACCAGTTAACTTATTATATCAAGCAAGTGGCTTCTGAGGCACACCAGCAGTAAGCTGCAGTGGACGCCCTGGCAGGCCACCTAGATACTCCTAGTCTGAGGCACTCATCTTCCCAGCTGCCAGGAGTGTTGGGTGCTGCGATCTCACTGGTGAGTCCCTCCACTAAAATGAGCTGTCTCACCCAAGGTTATACACCCTCTCTGGTTACCCCCCTGTCCATCTGAATGGCTGAATGACGCAGGGTACAAAAGCCACCATGTGACACATCTCTGAAAGGCCACTCCAGCTCTACAGCATCAGGTAGGTTTGACCAAGGCCTCCATTGCAACAGGTCTCCAGGGAACTTCTCCCTCTACTCAATCCTGTGTCCTCAGTGCCTTAGCTGGTCCTACAGGCAAATCTCCATCCCAGAGTCCCTTTTCCAAGAATCTGACCTATCTCAGTTTTGCATTTGTTGTTGCTTTGCCTTTTTTTCTTTCTTTCTTTCTTTTTTCTCTCCCCTCTGGTTATAGAAGCAGGGCTCTTTGCTGTCATTACACTGCTGTACCTCCAACACCTAAAATAGTACTTAGCAGGTAGGTGTGCTCAAAAAACATTTCCTGAGTAAACAGAAATGGGATCCTCCTTTTCTCTTTCCAGCTACACCAAAGGCTGGACCCTGCCTCTGAACTTCAGAAGGCAGCTGAGAGCTGCTGCCTGACAGACTTCCTGGGGTCTGAATGCCTACCGGTCTGTGCAGATCTCAGGACATTGCCTGCTCCAGCCTGTGACACTACTTTGCCAGAGGAAATCATTACTTCCTGTTTGATCTCCCTGCTGCCGACACTTGCCTGAACCTGAAGTTCATGCCCTTCTCTCCAATTACCTTCTTTTCCTTCTGCCTGTGCTCCGCTCCATCACCTACAGTTGATTTCCTCCAAAATTACACCCACTGCCTGGTAAGTACCTGAGACAAGATTCAAACCCAAAGATATCAGAGTTCAAAATTACATTCTGTCAACACAAATACCATACGATGTCACTTATATGTGGAATCTAAAATACGACACAAATGAACTTATCTATGAAACAGAAAAAAAATTAGGGACATAGAGAATAGACTGGTGGTTGCCAAGGGGGAGGGGGGTGGAAAGGGCAGGAGTGGGAGTCTGGGGTCAGCGGATGAAAACTGGTATAAATAGGATGGATAAACAACAAGGTCCTACTGTATAGCACAGGGAACTATATTCAATATCCTGTGATACACCATAATGGAGAAGAATATGAAAAAGAATGTATACATATGTATAACTGAGTCACTTTGCTGTACAACAGTAATTAACACAACACTGTAATTTAACTTTACTTCAATAAAAAATAAATTTAAAAAAATTACATCTGTCTACGTGAACATGCTCAAGACATGGCAATTACTCAAGACATAGCAATTACGGCTGTGCTTATAACACCATTTGTATACCACTTTACAGTTTACAAAGTACTATTACTTCACAGCGCGGCCAGTGCTTAGTGACATTAATTGCACGGCGTATGCCCTTTGTTGTCAATGTTGCCACGTCTGTCCCTCCTGGCAACATCCCACATCCTGGAAATCTCTTCTAACTACAAATTTACTTCAAGACAAATATAATTAAAATTCATATATTAAAAAATAACAATAATAGGGGCTTCCCTGGTGGCACAGTGGTTGAGAGTCTGCCTGCCGATGCAGGGGACACGGGTTCGTGCCCCGGTCCGGGAAGATCCCACATGCCGTGGAGCGGCTAGGCCGGTGAGCCATGGCTGCTGAGCCTGCGCGTCCGGAGCCTGTGCTCCGCAGTGGGAGAGGCCACAACAGTGAGAGGCCTGCGTACCGCAAAAAAAAAAATAATAAAATAACAATAATAAAGTTGGTAACATCACACAGACCCCAAAATGCCCCCTGCTGGCTTAACTTCCATCCGTGGCTGCCCTTCCCTGCACTCAGAGGGCTGAGGAGAAAGGCAGCCTCCTGGGACCTTCTCCCAGAGCCTCAGTTTTATTTTTATTTATTTATTTATTATTTTGGACTTTTTATTTTTAAAACATCTTTATTAGAGTATAATTGCTTTACAATGGTGTGTCAGTTTCTGCTCTACAACAAAGCGAATCAGCCATACATACACACACGTCACCATATCTCCTCCCTCCCGAATCTCCCTTCCTCCCACCCTCCCCATCCCACCCCTCCAGGCAGTCACAAAGCACCGAGCTGATCTCCCTGTGCTATGCAGCGGCTTCCCACTACCTACTTTACATTTGGTAGTGTATATATGTCCATAGTACTCTCTCACTTCGTCCCAGCTTACCCTTCCTCGCCCCCGTATCCTCAAGTCCATTCTCTAGTAGGTCTGTATCTTTATTCCCGTCTTGCCCCTAGGTTCTTGTGACCATTTTCTTTTTTTTTTTCTTAGATTCCAAATATATGTGTTAGCATACAGTATTTGTTTTTCTCTTTCTGACTTACTTCACTCTGTATGACAGTCTCTAGGTCTATCCACCTCACTACAAATAACTCAGTTTCGTTTCTTTTTATGGCTGAGTAATATTCAATTGTATATATGTGCCACATCTTTATCCATTCATCTGTTGATGGACATTTAGTTTGCTTCCAAGTCCAGGCTATCGTAAATAGAGCTGCAATGAACATTGTGATACATGACTGTTTTTGAATTAGGGTTTTCTCAGGGTATATGCCCAGTAGTGGGATTGCTGGCTCGTATGGTAGTTCTATTTTTAGTTTTTTAAGGAACTTCCATACTGTTCTCCATAGTGGCTGTATCAATTCACATTCCCACCAACAGTGCAAGAGGGTTCCCTTTTCTCCACGCCCTCTCCAGCATTTATTGTTTCTAGATATTTTTTTAACATCTTTATTGGAGTATAATTGCTTTACAATGGTGTGTTAGTTTCTGCTTTATAACAAAGTGAATCAGTTATACATATACATATGTTCCCATATCACTTCCCTCTTGCATCTCCCTCCCACCCACCCTCCTTATCCCACCCCTCTAGGTGGTCACAAACCACCTAGCTGATCTCCCTGTGCTATGCGGCAACGTCCCACTAGCTATTTATTTTACGTTTGGTAGTGTATATATGTCCATGCCACTCTCTCACTTTGTCACAGCTTACCTTTCCCCCTCCCCATATCCTCAAGTCCATGCTCTAGTAGGTCTGTGTCTTTATTCCCGTCTTACACCTAGGTTCTTCATGACTTTTTTTTTTTTCCTTAGATTGCATATGTATGTGTTAGCATACAGTATTTGTTTTTCTCTGACGTACTTCACTCTGTATGACAGACTGTAGGTCCATCCACCTCACTACAAATAACTCAATTTCATTTCTTTTTATGGCTGAGTAATATTCCATTGTATATATGTGCCACATCTTCTCTATCCATTCATCTGTTAACGGACACTTAGGTTGCTTCCATATCCTGGCTATTGTAAATAGAGCTGCAATGAACATTGTGGTAAATGACTCTTTTTGAATTATGGTTTTCTCAGGGTATATGCCCAGTAGTGGGATTGCTGGGGTGTATGGTAGTTCTATTTTTACTGTTTTAAGGAACCTCCATACTGTTCTCCATAGTGGCTGTATCAATTTACATTCCCACCAACAGTGCAAGAGGGTTCCCTTTTCTCCACACCTCTCCAGCATTTATTGTTTCTAGATTTTTTGATGATGGCCATTCTGACTGGTGGGAGATGATATCTCATTGTAGTTTTGATTTGCATTTCTCTTATGATTAATGATGTTGAGAATTCTTTCATGTGTTTGTTAGCAATTTGTATATTTCTTTGGAGAAATGTCTATTTAGGTCTTCTGCCCATTTTTGGATTGGGTTGTTTGTTTTTTTGTTATTGAGCTGCATGAGCTGCTTGTAAATTTTGGAGATTAATCCTTTGTCAGTTGCTTCATTTGCAAATATTTTCTCCCATTCTGAGGGTTGTCTTTTGGTCTTGATTATGATTTCCTTTGCTGTGCAAAAGCTTTTAAGTTTCATTAGGTCCCATTTCTTTATTTTTGTTTTTATTTCCATTTCTCTAGGAGGTGGGTCAAAAAGGATCTTGCTGTGATTTATGTCAGAGAGTGTCCTGCCTATGTTTTCCTCTAAGAGTTTGATAGTGTCTGGCCTTACATTTAGGTCTTTAATCCATTTTGAGCTTATTTTTGTGTATGGTGTTAGGGAGTGATCTAATTTCATACTTTTACATGTAGCTGTCCAGTTTTCCCAGCACCACTTATTGAAGAGACTGTCTTTTCTCCACTGTATACTCCTGCCTCCTTTATCAATGATAAGGTGACCATATGTGCGTGCGTTTATCTCTGGGCTTTCTATCCTGTTCCATTGATCTATCTTTCTGTTTTTGTGCCAGTACCATACTGTCTTGATTACTGTAGCTTTGTAGTATAGTCTGAAGTCAGGGAGCCTGATTCCTCCAGCTCCATTTTTCGTTCTCAAGATTGCTTTGGCTATTCGGGGTCTTTTGTGTTTCCATACAAATTGTGAAATTTTTTGTTCTAGTTCTGTGAAAAATGCCAGTGGTAGCTTGATAGGGATTGCACTGAATCTGTAGACTGCTTTGGGTAGCAGAGTCATTTTCACAATGTTGATTCTTCCAATCCAAGAACATGGTATATCTCTCCATCTATTTGTATCACCTTTAATTTCTTTCATCAGTGTCTTATAATTTTCTGCATACAGGTCTTTTGTCTCCTTGGGTAGGTTTATTCCTAGATATTTTATTCTTTTTGTTGCAATGGTAAATGGAAGTGTTTTCTTCATTTCACTTTCAGATTTTTCATCATTAGTGTATAGGAATGCAAGAGATTTCCGTGCATTAATTTTGTATCCTGCTACTTTACCAAATTCATTGATTAGCTCTAGTAGTTTTCTGGTAGCCTCTTTAGGATGCTCTGTGTATAGTATCATGTCATCTGCAAACAGTGACAGTTTTACTTCTTCTTTTCCGATTTGGATTGGTTTTATTTCTTTTTCTTCTCTGATTGCTGTGGCTAAAACTCCCAAAGCTATGTTGAACAATATTGGTGAGAGTGGGCAACCTTGTCTTGTTCCTGATCTTAGTGGAAATGGTTTCAGTTTTTCACCATTGAGGATGATTTTGGCTGTGGGTTTGTCATATATGGCCTTTACTATGTTGAGGAAAGTTCCCTCTATGCCTAATTTCTGGAGGTCTTTTATCATAAATGGGTGTTGAATTTTGTTGAAAGCTTTCTCTGCATCTATTCAGATGATCGTACAGTTTTCTCCTTCAATTTGTGAATATGGTGTATCACATTGATTGATTTTCATATATTGAAGAATCCTTGCATTCCTGGGATAAACCCCACTTGATCATGGTGTATGATCCTTTTAATGTGCCGTTGGACTCTGTTTGCTAGTATTTTGTTGAGGGTTTTTCCATCTATGTTCATCAGTGATATTGGTCTGTAGTTTTTTTTGTGTGTGTGTGACATCTTTGTCTGGTTTTGGTATCAGGGTGATGGTGGCCTCATAGAATGAGTTTGGGAGTGTTCCTCCCTCTGCTATATTTTGGAAGAGTTTGAAAAGGATAGGTGTTACCTCTTCTCTAAATGTTTGATAGTATTCGCCTGTGAAGCCATCTGGTCCTGGGCTTTTGTTTGTTGGAAGATTTTTAATCAGTTTCAATTTCAGTGCTTGTGATTGGTCTGTTTATATTTTCTATTTCTTCGTGGTTCAGTCTCGGAAGGTTGTGCATTTCTAAGAATTTTTCCATTTCTTCCAGGTTGTCCATTTTATTGGCATATAGTTGCTTGTAGTAATCTCTCATGATCCTTTGTATTTCTGCAGTGTCAGTTGTTACTTCTCCTTTTTCATTTCTAATTCTATTGATTTGAGTCTTCGCCCTTTTTTTCTTCCTGAGTCTGGCTAATGGTTTATCAATTTTGTTTATCTTCTCGTAGAACCAGCTTTTAGTTTTATTGATCTTTGCTATCGTTTCCTTCATTTCTTTTTTCATTTATTTCTGATCTGATCTTTACGATTTCTTTCCTTCTGCCAACTTTGGGGTTTTTATGTTCTTCTTTCTCTAATGCTTTAGGTTTAAGGCTAGATTGTTTATTTGAGATATTTCTTGTTTCTTAAGGTAGGCTTGTATAGCTATAAGCTTCCCTCTTAGAACTGCTTTTGCTGCATCCCATACGTTTTGGGTCTTTCTGTGTTCATTGTCATTTGTTTCTAGGCATTTTGTTTGTTTGTTTGCAATACGCGGGCCTCTCACTGTTGTGGCCTCTCCCGTTGCAGAGCACAGGCTCCGGATGCGCAGGCTCAGCGGCCATGGCTCACAGGCCCAGCCGCTCCGCGGCATGTGGGATCTTCCCAGACTGGGGCACGAACCCGTGTCCCCTGCATCGGCAGGCAGAGACTCAACCACTGCGCCACCAGGGAAGCCCTGTTTCTAGGTATTTTTTGATTTCCTCTTTGATTTCTTCAGTGATCTCTTGGTTATTAAGTAGTGTGTTGTTTAGCCTCCATGTGTTTGTATTTCTTACAGATTTTTCCCTGTAATTGATATCTAGTCTCATAGCCTTGTGGTCAGAAAAGATACTTGATTTCAATTTTCTTAAATTTACCAAGGCTTCATTTGTGACCCAAGATATGATCTATTCTGGAGAATGTTCCATGAACACTTGAGAAGAATGTGTATTCTATATTTTTGGATTATAAATATCAATTAAGTCCATCTTGTTTAATGTAACATTTAAAGCTTGTGTTTCCTTATTTATTTTCATTTTGCATGATCTGTCCATTAGTGAAAGTGCAGTCTTAAAGTCCCCTAAAATGATTGTGTTACTGTCGATTTCCCCTTTTATGGCTGTTACTATTTGCCTTATGTACTGAGCTGCTCCTATGTTGGGTGCATAAATATTTACAATTGCTATATCTTCTTCTTGAATTGATCCCTTGATCATTATGTAGTGTCCTTCTTTGTCTTTTTTAATAGTCTTTGTTTTAAAATCTATTTTGTCTGATATGAGAATTGCTACTCCAGCTTTCTTGTGATTTCCATTTGCATGGAATACCTTTTTCCATCTCCTCACTTTCAGTCTGTATGTGTCCCTAGGTCTGGAGTGGGTCTCTTGTAGACAGCATGTATACGGGTCTTGTTTTTGTATCCATTCAGCCAGTCTATGTCTTGTGGTTGGAGCATTTAATCCATTTACATTTAAGGTAATTATCGATATGTATGTTCCTATTACCATTTTCTTAATTGTTTTGGGTTTGTTATTGTAAGTCTTTTCCTTCTCTTGTGTTTCCTGCCTAGCGAAGTTCCTTTACCATTTGTTGTGAAGCTGGTTTGGTGGTGCTGAATTCTCCTAGCTTTTGCTTGTCTCTGAAGGTTTTAATTTCTCCATCAAATCTGAATGAGATCTTTGCTGGGTAGAGTAATCTTGGTTGTAGGTTTTTCTCCTTCATCACTTTAAATATGTCCTGCCACTCCCTTCTGGCTTGCAGAGTTTCTGCTGAAAGATCAGCTGTTAACCTTATAGGGATTCCCTGGTTACTGGTTGTTTTTCCCTTGTGCTTTTAATATTTGTTCTTTGTATTTAGTTTTTGATAGTTTGATTAATATGTGTCTTGGCGTGTTTCTCCTTGGATTTATCCTGTATGGGACTCTCTGTGCTTCCTGGACTTGATTAACTATTTCCTTTCCCGTATTAGGGAAGTTTTCAACTATTATCTCTTCAAATAGTTTCTCAGTCCCTTTCTTTTGCTCTTCTTCTTCTGGGACCCCTATAATTCGAATGTTGGTGCGTTTAATGTTGTCCCAGAGGCCTCTGAGACTGTCCTCAATTCTTTTCATTCTTTGTTCTTTATTCTGCTCTGCAGTAGTTATTTCCACTATTTTATCTTCCAGGTCACTTCTCCGTTCCTCTGCCTCAGTTATTCTGCTATCGATCCCTTTTAGAGAATTTTTCATTTCATTTATTGTGTTGTTCATCACTGTTTGTTTGCTCTTTAGCTCTTCTAGGTCCTTGTTAAATGTTTCTTGTATTCTCTCCATTCTATTTCCAAGATTTTGGATCATCTTTACTATCATTATTCTGAGTTCTTTTTCAGGTAGACTGCCTATTTCCTCTTCATTTGTTAGGTCTGGTGGGTTTTTACCTTGCTCCTTCATCTGCTGTGTGTTTCTCTGTCTTCTCATTTTGCTTATCTTACTGTGTTTGGGGTCTCCTTTTTGCCGGCTGCACGTTCGTAGTTCCCATTGTTTTTGGTGTCTGTCCCTAGTAGCTAAGGTTGGTTCAGTGGGTTGTGTAGGCTTCCTGGTGGAGGGGACTAGTGCCTGTGTTCTGGTGGATGAGGCTGGATCTTGTCTTTCTGTTGGGCAGGTCCACGTCTGGTGGTGTGTTTTGGGGTGTCTGTGACCTTATTATGATTTTAGGCAGCCTCTCTGCTAATGGGTGGGGTTGTGTTCCTGTCTTGCTAGTTGTTTGGCATAGGGTGTCCAGCACTGTAGCTTGCTGGTCACTGAGTGGAGCTGGGTCTTGGCGTTGAGATGGAGATCTCTGGGAGAGTTTAGCCGTTTGATATTACGTGGAGCTGGGAGGTCTCTTGTGGACCAGTGTCCTGAGCTTGGCTCTCCCACCTCAGTGGCACAGCCCTGATGCCTGGCTGGAGCACCAAGAGCCTGTCCTCCACATGGCTCAGAATAAAAGGGAGAAAAAATAGAAAGAAAGAAAGAAGAAGATAAAATAAAATAAAAAGTTATTAAAATAAAAAATATTAAGAAAAAAAAATTTTTTAAGTAATAAAAAAAAAATGGGCAGACAGAACCCTAGGACAAATGATAAAAGCAAAGCTATACAGAGAAAGTCACACACAGAAACATACACATACACACTCACAAAAAGAGAAAAAGGGGAAAATATATATATATATCGTTGCTCCCAAAGTCCACCTCCTCAATTTGGTATGATTCATTGTCTCTTCAGGTACTCCAGAGATGCAGGGTACATCAAGTTGACTGTAGAGATTTAATCCGCTGCTCCTGAGGCTGCTAGGAGAGATTTCCCTTTCTCTTCTTTGTTCGCACAGCTCCCAGGGTTCAGCTTTGGATTCGTACCGCCTCTGCGTGTAGGTCGCCTGAGGGCGTCTGTTCTTCGCTCAGACAGGACGGGGTTAAAGGAGCAGCTGCTTCAGGAGCCCAGAGCCTCAGTTTTAGACACCACCTAGATTCATCCTCCCAAGGGTGCCCAGTTGCAACATGGCCTCAAGTGTACACATGGTTCCCTGGGTCCTTTTTTTGGAATCTGCTGCTCTCCTTTCCTATTCTCCTTGTGAAAGAAACACGGAGTAATTGCAGTGCTTTTCCCTTCCGATGCCAGCCTGTTGTTCTCAGCTCATTACCGTCTTCTTCCTCAGCAGCTCTTCCTCCCTCCAGACAGTAACTTCAGGCTTCCCTTGGCCTGGTTTTCCCTAATAAGATTTTCAGTCTTTCCATACACATCTCTGAACGACAGCCATGTCAGACTACATCCAGTACTCAGAAAAGTCCTCCAAGGTCTCTGGCGCCGGAATTATTACATGCTAATTAGCATTTGATCAAGGAGAAAACTAAGTCAGTGATTCACCCGAATTCACTTGTCACTAAGGGATGGAAGAGGAAACTGATCCTAGATTTTCTAGCTCCAGATGTTTGACCCAGCCATTGCAACATCCTGACATATAATAGCAATGACATCAACAGCCATAAAAGCTGCTTACTATGTGTTAAACACTCACCTGAGCTGCTATCATACACTACCTCCTTTCACCCTCAAAACAATCCTATTTTCATGGAGTAGGTAAATGATATTACCATCCACATTTTACCTATGAGGAAAATGAGGTTCAGAGAGGGTATATGCACTCTGCAGACTGGTCACATAGTCAGGAAGTGTTGGAGCTGAGACCTGACCCAATGCTAGGCGATTGCTCTATCATGGTTCAAAATGTAGCTGTTATTCTAACAGAAGTCATTCCCATTTGTTGGTTTTATTTGTGACATTATGTCCACAGGATGTACTGTCCAGAGCCACCATGACTCATATGGTATTTGTCTCCCATTCTCACCTGTCATATTATAAAACTTCAATTGCTTTATAAAAATACAGTTACTTCCCTATTCTCCCTTGTTTTCTCAAGTAATATTGAAACATTTATTTCAGACAAATTCTCACTTGAAAACTCTCTTATAGACACCATAAACATGGGTCATCTGCCATTTCCTCCCGTCCAGCAGCATGTTAAATAGAGGAATGGAACTAGTATTTACTATCATAAATGGGTATCACAAACCCATTTTACAGATGAAGAAATAAGGTTCAGGAAATTTAACTCACCCAGAATCACACAACTTCCAAATGACAAAGAATTCAGATTCACAACTGCCTGAGTCCAAAGCAGAATGCTTTTTCCACCACCCACGTCTGCATCCAATACAACAATGTATTGTGGAAAAAGCAGAGAATTTACCCTTTAAGCAACAATACAAAATTTCCAGACTGAGTCTTTTGCATTTCATCAGGATTTCTACTTTTTATTTATCTTCCCCCAGACCTCAGAGGACCTCTTGGACACTTTTCTCTGTGAAGCAGAGGCATTTTGAATATTAGTACTGTTTTAAAATCTAAATACACATAATTCCTAAGTACCAGAAAGCAAACATCTAAAGTCATCAAACTTGTTAGAAAGACAATCTGTTACCCTGTACTGAGAAAATCATGTTTACTGCATATATTGATGGGGGGGAAGCAAGAAGATTTCAAAGTTAATTTCCCCTCATAAATAATACATGGCAAAGCCTAACACACACACACACACACACACACACACACACACACACACACACACACACACACACACACGCCTTCTCCTCTGGCTGCATCTTTGGGCCACTGGCGCCATCTATCGGCTGTGTGCCGCCTGCAGCAGTGCCTGGAGGTGGGAGCGGTGGAGGCGGTGAGGGTCCCAGCACACGCCTAGCCTGGTGTGACTGCTGCTCTCCAAACGAGAAAAGATTGAAGCTTAAAGTCACACCAGATGTCCTTTAAAGGGATTCATTTCAAAAGACTGCTCTTGTTTTTCTTCGGAAAGGATGTCTTGTTCCGAACAGAGTGGCCATAAGGCGGAGAGATCTCCCCACGGAGGACAAGTACAGTGAAGATGTGATGCTACCACAGAAATATGGGCAGAAAAAAACAGGAGCCGGAAAAGAAGGCTTTGGCCAAGACAGCCTATGAAATGAGTAAGAGAGGAAGGAGAATGCCATGCAGCCAGCACAACAGTAAATCGTGATGGAAAGAAAGCTTGTTATCTGGTAGACTATATGTGAGGTGTTTGCACATCTTCAGAGCTCTCAATCTGGTCCTAAATGGGTTTCAGGGGCCCTATGAACCCCCTGAAATTTTATGCAAAATGGCTTTCAGGTGCTTTTTTTGTTTCTCAGTGGCAGATTCATAAAGTTACTAGTTTATCCAAATTCCAACACATCAAAAGGTTAATAACCACCACCACTGTTACCTTGGAAGACTAAACCAAATCAGCAAAGAGCATGGAATTGGGAGTCATACAGGCCAGAGGTGAACCTCCTCTGCCACCCTTAACTGCCTGGCCTTGAACATGCACTCACGGACAAATTCTCTACCTCTCAGTGTCCCCATTTTAGGGATGCAGATAAACTCCACCTGGGAAAAGGGAACTTGCCAGAGCTTAGACATCAGTGGATGTTGGAGCCAGACATTTAACCATGTGTCCTTCCCAAGCCTAGCAACTGCTTCACTAGTTTCCATTTTCTTCAATGAGAACCCTGCCCTGCCTGGTCCACTGTCAACACTGAAGGACAGTTCCTCGAGCAGGACCAGATTCATGAGCTTGTAACCTGTGCAGCTGTGCAGGGCTCCACGCCCAGAAGGGCCCCTGCACTTGGGGTTTAACGCTCTGTAGTCACCATCTTGAAATTCTTAATAATTGTGTCTTTGAATTTGTGTTTTGTAAGTGATGTCTGATGGGACAATGGAGCATGGGGGAGGGGAGGGGCTTGGAACCTCAGCTCACATATGGTCCTGCCTCTTGCCACCTCCCCAGCTCCGTGACAGGCTTAGGCCTCCTTCCCAGACCCCTCACTCCCACACCTCACGTCCAGCCCTGCTCCCTCCTTCCCTGCCCCAGCTGGTTGCCAACAGCCCTCCACTCAGGAAAACAAGCCTCCACCAAGGGCAACAGCCACCAGGTCTCAAGGCCCTGTTCTGTCCCCTCCCTCCACCTCCTTTGAGAAGCCTGGGAGCAGGGGATGGGAGGGAAGGGTACAAATAGGGGCTGATCTGGGGGTGGAGCAAAGCAGTGCCCATCCCCGCCACAGGCTAACAGTACCATAGTGAGTTTGCTGGGCAATTCAAAGAGGGCCTCTCATCCAACCCCAATCCCAGCACCAGTCACATCCGTGCACAGAGGATGCAAATCCTTGGGGGATGCTCTTTGCCACAGCGGATTAGGGCAGGGGACCCACGGGAAGAGAAGGTACACTACTGTACCATGCCCGGGCCTCACATTGTGATTTTGCATTGAGCCCCACAAATTATGTAGTGACCTTGTCCTTAAAGGAAAATATATGTATATTTTAATCCTGAGGAATAAATGCTAATAAGCTGCTATTACTTGAACTCATACCTTAAACTTCTTCCCGTTAAATCCTCTGTCTGCTGCCATTAGCACTCTGGCCTCACATTTATATAATATCAATTATTTGGGGGTGAAAGTGCAAACAAATAAAAAACTCTACTGTATCAGAAAAGAGACTATATATAACACTACATTAAGACGTCCTATCATATGGAACCATATGGTATTTCTATTGTAAAAATTGAGGGGAGAGAAATGGGCCAGTTGGGTTAATGCTAATATTCTTTTGTCTTCCTTGCTGTCTCTTCTCCGCAGCTCTGTTCTGGTAGTTAGCACTGACAGGAAGGCCTGTTGGGGATTAGTTCATTTTACAGACTAAACAGCAGAAAAGCTTGCTTGCTTGCTTGCTTGCTTGCTTTCCCTATTTTTTCTTGAGGAAATTGGCTGCAAGCTGTATTTTCTGGTCTCAGCCAGAGTGCTCAATCCATGGTACTTAAGAAATAACATGCATCTATTCATATCACAGGGAAAACTCAAAGATTCACCTACTTTCTTCCTTTTTCCCAATTCACATCTGAGAGGACTTGTTCAAGCAAAACTAGAAGTAGGGGAAGTTGTTTTCATGGCCCCATTCTCCCAATTCCAAGTCATCCTTTTCCACCTCAGATCTTTATCTACATTACTACCCAAGTGACCACTTTAAAGACAAATATAGGGCTTCCGTGGTGGCACAGTGGTTGAGAGCCCGCCTGCCGATGCAGGGGACACGGGTTCGTGCCCCGGTCCGGGAAGATCCCACGTGCCACGGAGCGGCTGGGCCCGTGAGCCATGGCCACTGAGCCTGCGCGTCCGGAGCCTGTGCTCCGCGACGGGAGAGGCCACAGCAGTGAGAGGCCCGCGAACAAAAAAAAAAAAAAAAAAAAAAAAAAGACAAATATAATTACCTCATTCGTGTGACTACAAACCTAGTGGGGCTCCAGTGCTTCAAGAATCTGCTACCACTAACAGAACCATCCTGCCCCTGCCTTTGGGGTCCTGGAACAACTTACTATGAGGTAAGCAGAATATAGAAGATTTTATTAATTGCATTATAACACACACACACACACTCCATAGGAGCTAGACAAGGTCACAGTCCAAACCTAACTCAAAGAGAAAGGCTTTCACAAAACAAACAAACAAAGCAACCTTCCAATTTTGTGCCCCTCCCAAGCCCATGGAGCCAAAGGGTCAAAAGGAAAGCTCTCTGACCCTATCCTTTCAATATCAGAGACATTTAACACCTTGGCTTTATTTTTCAAAGAGAAGGTAAACTAAGTGTCTACGTCAGTGGGACCTAGTCCCTTGGTAGGAATACTAGAGATAACACAGGCTAATTAAAGCAATTAGCTGGGACAGGAGAAGGGCAAAAAGAAGCTTCTGTGCAGAGGTCTGGCAGGTTAGCTATCCAGCCTGTAGTAGGACAAAGAGAGGAGGACAGCAAAGGTTATCAGCAGCAATGACAGCTAGCGAGGGACACCCCAAGAGAAATCTCTTTAGTAGCTCCATTATAGCGTTCATCATACCCTATTATACTCACACGCTCAACTGTCTATCACCCCTACTAGGCCGTGAATTCCTTCAGGGCAGAGACTCTGCTTGCTTCTTTCTACCCCAATGCTCATGATAATTGTGGGCTCTATTCCCAACCGTCTATGGGGGTGGTAAGGGCTTGAGAATACACATCTTTAATTGAAATCTGGGCCACTGAATTTTCTTAAGACCATTTCACCCTGGAGAATCAAAATCATATTGTTTTTTCCCTTTCATACAATTTCCAAACTGCCAGTCCTAAGAGCAGCAACAGTTTGTTCCTAGCACCTAGATTGGAGCCTGGTTGTGAGCACGTACGCCACACATTTCATTAGGACTAGCCCCAAATTACCGAATTTGAGCACCCTCTGACCAGGAGAGGAAAAGGTTTATGACCTCTAAATGGAACTTAGAAGCTTCAGCCAATTCCGTAGCCCCACCCAAGTGCATCCACTGTCTGTCTGAAGCCTTGATGGACCGGCTGGCATATTTCATTGGCAGCCAGCCTCCAACAGCCTCACTCCACCTAAGGCAGACTATTCCAAAGAACAGGACAAATGGGGCTTCAGCGTGGAGCTCCCTCCTCCCCGCAGTTTCTGCCGGAAATACCAATATAGACCAACTGTCCAATTTTCTATGATCCACACCACAACTGGTGAACATTCTACCTGCCATCTGTCCCTTTTTTTTCTGTCAGATTTCTCACAAGGCAAAGGACACTGATTGTGTTTTTACATATAAATTAAATTGATACCAGTAACAAACAACTGACTGAGGTGTACAACTTAATGAATGCAGCCTGTTCAGGATAATCATGTCTGCACAAGATGGAGTGGCAGTCATCTATCAGAAATGGCAGGCCCTGCCGCCTGCCCACTCCCAGCTTGGAGCTGATCTCAGCAGCCCTTGGAGTGTCTACTGGTCTCTCTGTCCTACACATGTTTCCTCTGGAGTATGGATGTCATGGGGATGCCAAACCTTGTAGAGAGCCTGTCCTCGGACTGGCAGTGAAGTCCAGTGGGAAGAGCACCCACTTTGGGGCCAGGCAGATCTGGGTGCAGATCCCCACTCTCAACTTAAAGAAAAATGCACATGAGAGCTGTGAGTTTAAGTTTTACTCGGGGTCTTACTGAGAAATATAGACCAGAGATGGCTCTGAGGAACTGCCTGCTCTGAAGAGGTAGGGGTGGGGCCACTATATATATGAATTTTTTGGCTAGGAAATACATGCAGTCAAGCATACATCTTGGTAAAAGATTACTGCTAAGCATAAAGAACAGATATCTCAGGTTAATGATTTTAGTGCTTTTCTACTTATGGGAAGATGCAAGAATCTGGGGTCATTGAAATTCTTCCTGAGATACACATCTAACTCTCTAGGGTACCATTTATTCAAAGAACAGAGTGCCTCATCCTGTTTTTCATGCTGAATTCCTCTCAGGGTACAGTGTAGGTGGGCAACTGCAGTGGGTTGCAGCTTAACCCTTGTAGAACCGGACGATGAGTGATACTCTTTGTTCTTGTTTTTTTGTTTACACCACTGAGTACTAATAGTAGGACGCACTTAGACAAGTCACTGGTCTTCTCTAAGCCTCACCTTCCTTAATATGTAATTCAAGTTTTGCAATACCTACCTTTGAAGATTCTTATGGGATCAGAAATGAGGTCTGTAAAGCACGTGGCTTGCTACTGGCCATCCATAAGTGGTAGTCAATAGGAGGCTGTAAATAGTCATAGGTGTCCTGGTTAGTGGGCATCATCAGAAAATCTTCAAACAATAAATGCTGGAGAGGGTGTGGAGAAAAGGGAACCCTCTTGCGCTGTTGGTGGGAATGTAAATTGATACAGCCACTATGGAGAACAGTATGGAGGTTCCTTAAAAAACTAAAAATAGAGCTACCATATGACCCAGCAATCCCACTACTGGGCATATACCCAGAGAAAACCATAATTCAAAAAGACACATGCACCCCAATGTTCACTGCAGCACTATTTACAATAGCCAGGTCATGGAAGCAACTTAAATGCCCATCGACAGACAAATGGATGAAGATGTGGTACATATATACAATGGAATATTACTCAGCCATAAAAAGGAATGAAATTGGGTCATTTGTAGAGATGTGGATGGACCTAGAGACTGTCATACAGAGTGAAGTAAGTCAGAAAAGGGAAAACAAATATTGTATCTTAAGACATATTTGTGTAATCTAGAAAAATGGTATAGATTAACTGGTTTGCAAGGCAGAAATAGAGATACAGATGTAAAGAACAAACATATGGACACCAAGCGGGGAAAGAGAGGGGTGGGATGAATTGGGAGATTGGGACTAACATATATACGCTAATATGTATAAAATAAATAATTAATGAGAACCTGCTGTATAGCACAGGGAACTCCACTTCGCTGTACAGTGGAAACTAACACAACATTGTAAAACAACTATTCCCCAATTAAAAAAAAAAAAAAAGGCATGTGTGTCAACCTCCATTAAAAAACTACATCTGGGGGCTTCCCTGGTGGTGCAGTGGTTGAGAGTCCGCCTGCCGATGCAGGGGACACGGGTTCGTGCCCTGGTCCGGGAAGATCCCACATGCCACAGAGCGGCTGGGCCCGTGAGCCATGGCCACTGAGCCTGCACGTCCGGAGCCTGTGCTCCGCAATGGGAGAGGCCACAACAGTGAGAGGTCTGCGTACCACAAAAAAAAAACAAAAAACTACATCTGTATTGTTATTGCCGTTATTTTTAACCATTTTAGTATATTATTTGGGAGTATAGAAGACTTTTCCAGAATGAGATTAACAGGATTAGAATGGAAGGGTAATATCCATTTGATGGAATGAAATAAAGAATCATCAGTCATATAATATTCAAGCAGCCTTTTTCCTATGTTAGCTAGGTCCTTTATTTTAGTTCATTTCAATCCCCTTATCTACAAGCAAAAATAAGGAAAATGGGATTTTAACCATAGAGCCAGACTCCACCTAGAGGAGA
This sequence comes from Monodon monoceros, assembly GCF_005190385.1. Lineage (NCBI taxonomy): Eukaryota > Metazoa > Chordata > Mammalia > Artiodactyla > Monodontidae > Monodon > Monodon monoceros. The sequence continues at coordinate 48,528,549 of NW_021703784.1, read as the reverse complement.
ACACTGCTAAAAGCCTGGAATGTCATTCAAGATTCAACAGAGCCCTAGCAACCCAGTTTTCCTGTCGCTCCCTCAGCAGCCAGGTTCACTGAGTCCAGTCTTCTGCCACTCAACACTCCCCTTACGGACTCGTCCCGCTCCTCTTGTTCTGACACTGGATCCCCTTTCTGACTTTCTCAAGGTTTCTGCTTATACACAGCTTCTACTCATTCATGGCTCTGACTGCTCACGACTTCTACTGTTTAGACCTCTCATGGTGCCCTTTTTGTGTTCTCTACCTCCACAGTCAACTGCCAATTCTACATCTCACATTAAAACTCCCCAGTGGAGAAGAGCTTATTGTTCAGTTTATCGCTGTCAAAGATAATCACCATCAACCGAGCGGGGAACACCTTATATCAGGCTGCCTCAAATCAGATACCTACCAGCCTCAATTCAGATATCAACCCCTGTCCAGTCAATTATGGTCAGGACCTCAGAATCAAGCTCTACCTATGCACAGGAACCCCTAGGGCTGCTTCCATCTACAGTAGGCTGTAGGCTTGGCAGGCGCTCAGCACAATAGATTCCTCTCCAAAACATCTATTTCCTCAGGCATTTTTATTTCAGAGAGGGCTTGTTACATGAAACAGAGAATTGATTACTGCACCAGAGATCATACTTATTATACAGGATTGCTTGTTTCAGAAATTTCAGAGTAAATCAGAACAACAAAATGCCATTCCTAAACCATGTCCTTTGGAACAGGGAGCTTTTGAATTATTTGCAAATCCAACAAAGTTAATACAAAATCCATTTTCAGAGTTTGGATAGAGGGTTCATAATGTTACCAAGTAAACTGGGAAATGTTCCAGGTGCTGTGTCATAGAAGCAGGGTGTGATACCTGACTTACTCTCATTCTCAATCCTGTACTGGTAATTCCTCCATTCAATAAGTACTTATGGCTCAGATACTACCAAAAAAGCAACTGCTTACTGATTGTTTTGATACCTATGGATGATGAGAGACAGTCTCAAAATAGCTTTGGTGGATGCCAGGTGGTGAGCCTTGTGAAAATTGGTAAAACAATTGCATTTCATGCCTGAAATTCACACCTCTAATCGTGATGTTCCACTGCTTTATTTCTTGGCAACACACCCTTAACTGATTGCATTGCAGCACAAAAGACTAACAATTCAACAAAGCCAACTCTCTTTGCTTGTAATCTGGATGAATTTCTGTTTTATTCTGTCAAGAAAGAAGTGTGAGGGAGCGGGAAAAAAGTTGGCCAAACCAGGAGCTTTTTTTTAAATTAATGTTTGGGAGCATCACACTGCGCTTTATGGTAGTTGAAGGCAATTTGCTTGACTTATTAAATGATGAAAAGCAAAGTAACATTGTTTTATGAATGATCACAAGGTCAGAGGACTCAAGGGTGGTATATAGCAACAGGAACAATCTTGCCTGAGATTGTTGCTGAGAGTCATTACCCAGATGTCATTCTTATAAAAGAAGTAGTCTAACAAGTTCATGTCTCACACAGGCTGGACAGACCATATCTGAGCAGCCCCAGTGTGGTGCTTTTGTAATATAGAATTTGTTGAATGAACGGCATGAAGAGGCTTAGTAGGTACCTCCATGATGCCCCAGGCAACAAAGTCCTTTTGCTTAGAAGAATAAATTGAAATGATCTACTTAAGGGGCTGTCTCTCCAGTTAGAAGGAGGGGACCCTTCATCTCTATTGTCTCAGTGCCTAGTAGATAGTCAATGCAAGCTTGTCGAATTACATGGGGTGGGGTTCAGCTCAGATACCTCAGATACCTCTTATGAGGGATTACCGATAACATTTGGAAACAAAAGGGTTAGCTAAGGATGACTTACTGGGGTGAGTGTATAGTTCCTTATAAATTCATATACATGTACATATATGATCTATAATATAAATATCACATGTATATTTATATGCATTTATACATACATATATCATAAACTATACAGTGGGTTCTGGTATCACCAGAATGACTGGGTCTATTTGGGGGTCAGCCCAAACTGCCTCTCTGCTCATTCACTGCTGATTTTCTTCTTGTTAGAGACTGTTCTACACTTGAATTGCCCCAGATTGGCTTAAAGTTTCCATCCTCAGCATTACTAAGGATTGTCCCACCCTCACCCAAAGTGACACTTTTCAACCTAACTTGTTAGCTCAAGAAGAGCTGTCCTGGGGTGGGTCTTTAATCAGTTCATCTGCTCTTGGGAGGCTGCTTAAAGAGTTGGGAAGAACACTTGGAAAATACACAGTAAAGGACTTGTGTCCCTAGCTACTTAATTTTTTTAAGTTTCTATTTCTTCTTCTCTACAGTGAGCATAATAATGTAGCTATCTAGTAGGGATATTGTAGAGATTAAATTAGATTATATGTAAAGTACTGAATAGAGTTTGGGGCACATAATAAACCCTTTAAAAGCAGTAGTTACTTTTAATCACCATTTTTTCCACATGATTTTCTTCTCTGAACATTCTGACTTATAAACCATGGGACTGAATCCCTTTCTGCTCTTCTGAGAGGGTGAAGTGAGCAATGTAGCTACTTTTTCATTAGCATGTGAACTAAAAACCCAGAGCCTCTCCCAGGCAGAGACCACCTGGTATTTCTTCTCTAATATTATGAAACACAGTCCCCATTCCTGATTGTGTAACTACTTCAAACTCAGCATGGTATGGGCTACACTTCAAGGTCTCAGCAAACAGGGTTATTGATTGTCATATAATCCCTTAATTTATAGATGAGAAGAAAAGGTCTTGAACTCTGAATCTTTGGGACAGTGAGTCTGATTCTCTCCTTGAACCAACCTAAATCCCAAATCTCAGGTATGGACATCCTCAAGTATTTCCTTTGGCAGATATTAAATGAGTGCCCATTCTGTGTAAAGTGCTGTGCTGGATCCTTCCCTGATGCCCTAGCTTGGGTCACCTGTCCTTCTCGTGTCCCACAGAAACCAGGATATGACTGAACTGGCCTATCACACACGCTGCATCAAAACTGCCTGTTTACTTGTCTGACACTCTTTATGTAATACCAGCTCTTTTAACCAATCTCTACTTCATCAACTCTCAGATTAAGCATTCACCTCTACAGCCTGCTGACTGAGGACCACTGACGCTTAGGACTGATAGGCTGTTTGCCTATCAGTGTTCACACATTTTCTGCTCCCGACATCTAGGTTGTGAATTTGCCAAGAACCAGTGATGCTTGTTCCCAAATCTTTTTCTGCTTATTATAGTTGATACTGTAATATGTAATTTAATTAACTATTAGAAGCCCTTTAAATATGGGTACAAAAAGAGGGCTGTTATACCAATAATACTAAACAGAATGTTTTGAAAAGACTCAATGAAGGTGAGTCATCTTTTAAATGCTATTAAATTAGCAATGAGAGAAAAGGTTTTTAAAAATTGGGAGGAAAAAATATATAAAATCTTTTAAAGATTGTGCATTTGGTTTGCTTGGCAAGTACCTAACTTTTAGAACTACTTTAAAGAAACAGAATTTGGAAATTGTAAGCAGTGCAATGCGGGTGGGATTTATGCACGTAAAATGGCAAGACCTCCTATCAGCAGACGCAAAGAAAAAAGTGACCCTACATTAAAAGATTGATGATTAAATATGCCCTCTACTGTTATAAGTTAAAATGTTTTAGGTAGGTATACATCATTTTAATGGTACTTTAAGCAATTGTTTCAATTAACCAAACAATAACTTATATGAATCACATAGTCTCATATTGCCTTGGTTATACAATGTATCCCAAGTCTAATACAGTGGTTGAAACATCGGGGTGTGGGGGGGACAGTGGAAAAGAGGAAGGGGGGAGGGAGGGAGAGAAGAAGAAGGAAGGAAGGAAGGGAGGGAGGGAGGGAGGGACGAAGGGAGAGAAAGGAGTGGCTTTGAGTGATTTAAGTGAAAATTTGGTTCTTAGGCTGCCAAAGTGGCAGGTCAGGAAGATGTAACACTTTTCAAGTCTGTCACAAGGTGAGAAGGGCTTAGTTTGCCCCTATTCTCCCCCTGACCCCAGCAAAAAAAAAAAAAAAAAGTTTCAAGTCAAAACTCAAAAAATTTGAAAAGATTCTCTCCAACTACTGCTTCTCCTGCATTTATTATTTATGCTCTTCTTCCAAACTTCTGCAAATTAGTCCATTGTGCATGCAGGAAGAGTTGGATTTTACACATCTCCACAGCCAGAAGAAGGTGAGAGAAGAGTCTAAAACTAGCACAGGAGGAGGTAATTCTGATGTGACAACTTCCAGCTCCAGATGTGTCGAAGGTTAGGAAGTTCCTCTTTTATGCATAATTGTTGGGATGAACAAGAGAATAGGAAACTAAGGAAAACTAACCCTAATTAAGCCTTACTGCATCCCAAGCCCTGTACCAGTCCTTTGCTTATTTAATCTTACAGTGATCCTGTGAGGGAGGCATTGTTATCCTCACTTTATAGGGGAGAAAACGGACCCACTGAAGTCAAGTCGTTTGCTCAGAATCACACAGCTGGTAAAAGGAAGGAAATACCTGCACCTTCCCTGACCCCACCTTGCTCCCCAGCCTCATCCCGGATATGCTTGGGCCAGTTGGAACTGGTTTGCATTAAGTGCTGAGCCCACAAGAAAATCTAGAGATTTAAAATTTTGTCTAGTCATGACCAAGAGCAGAAACATAAGGAAAGAAACAATGAAGCACACCCACTGTCTCCATTCTCATCACAATGCAAGCAGCATCACTGTCTGGCACTCCAAATTACGTGAGGTGTGAAGGATCACTTGAGTACAGTGGAGGGTCCTTGTACATATTTGGGTAATTAGGGATGGGATTCTTCTAACCACTCATTGACCAAAGCAATTCCTATCACAGAAGCTTCTGCTCACACACCTTTTTTTGTTGTTGTTGTTTTTGTAGTTGTTGTTTTTTTGGCGGTACGCGGACCTCTCACTGTTGTGGCCTCTCCCGCTGCGGAGCACAGGCTCCGGACGCGCAGGCTCAGCGGCCATGGCTCACGGGCCTAGCTGCTCCATGGCATGTGGGATCTTCCCGGACCGGGGCACGAACCCATGTCCCCTGCATCAGCAGGCAGACTCTCAACCACTGCGCCACCAGGGAAGCCCTTGTTTGTTTTTAAATCTGCATGAAAACAATTTCCCAGGGTAAGAATCCCACCTGGAGGATGAGAGAAAATCTGGACCATCCCTCCACAAAATTGTAAAGGAGATAAACTATACAAAGGCATAATGCAGAACAAATGCTCAAAAAATACTGCTAAGTATGAACTTTATGGCATGATTATATTGAATCCTCAATAACAACCCTTTGAGAGAGATGCTATTATTATTCCCATTTTGTTGATAAGGTAACTGAGGTTTCAAAGCCAATCATTTTTCTGAATTCACTCTGCTATTAAGTATTGACAAGGGAATTAAAACTCAAGTTTCCATGAACAAATTTCGGACTTTTAAGGGGTATTATATACTGCATATCTAAGCAATAGAAATACTAAAAGATTGACTAATGGGCTCAGAAGTCAAAACATTATCCTTTGCCTCTAGCCCCAATCCCAAGAAACTCCCCAGCCTGGATGCTTCCTTCACCCCTTTTTGTGCTACTATGCTCTCCCCAGAAACTATGAAACTCCTGTCACAAGCAATCTGACTTAAGCCCATTCACACTCAAATGTAAATAAAGTTTAATCAATAAGGCTTAAGCTTTAATTATTTATTCATTTAAATTGATTATTTAAGCTTAAAAATAAAACTTAAGTAAAAATTCATTATTTCTTTACCAATGCAATTAATTATTCACATCTAAATTAAGATAAACAAGGCTTAATATATCAACCCTAGATAGAAAGCCCCAGTCAGGTCTGGGTTGGCTTTGGGTTCTCCTTCCTTCTCTCTGCCTCAGTGGTCTACTTTCTTCCTTTCCTCTAGGCTGCCACCACCTATCCCATATCTCAGGAGTCTTCTCCCCCAAGCCCATCTCCAAAATAGGATACCATCTCCCCAGCAAGCCCAATTCTTATAATTTTTGAGAGAAATTCACAGACCCTTTGTGATTTAAGAATTCCCTTATGCGGTACAAAGGATAAATAAACAGAAGATAACATGGGGTAATGTGGCCGGTTTTATTTTCTAAGATAGCCACAATATCTCCCAGCCCACATACTCTTATTAAAATGTGACCCTGGCACTCTTCTCATTAAGTAGCAAAGTCTTGTGTCTACTTCTTTGAACCTGAGTGGATCTTCATGACTGCCTGACAATAGAGAAGGGTGGAGATGATGCTGTGTGACTTCCCATTAAACAAAATGCCATAACCTTTCTCCTTGCTTTCTGACAACAATTGCTTTTAGAACTTAGACACCACGCTATCAATAACCCCAAATCAGCCCATGGGAAATGACCATATTGAAGAAGTCACAGTAGGTATTCTGGTCAACAGATCAGCTAGACTGGTTTTCTGTCCTCCACAGCCTCACAGTCCTTTAACTACTATCCAGTTGACAGTGTAATATTATTGCCTTATTTCTTATCTCCTAACAGGACTGAGCTTATTGAAAGTAATCAGATCTAGACCCTAGTTCAATGTACATAGTAGCACTGTTAAAATGGTTTTTTTTAATTCAATAACTAAATGAAATATTAATTCTTAGTTGTTGGTCAAAGAAAGTTACCTGAGAAAGATGACATTTGAGCTGGGTATAGAAGAATGGGTTAAACTGGAACATTCTAAGGAGAGAATTCTATTTGCGTAAAAACAGAGACAGCAAACTGATGGGCATTTATGGAGGACAGCAAAATATGTGAAGTAGGAACACAGATCATATGGGAAGAAACAGTGAGAAGAATGTGGTAAGGTAGGGTGTGATGAGTCATGTATTGATATAAATGAGTCTTTAGAATCTCAACTTCATTTAGTGGCCATTGGGAGATACTGAAAACTTCTAAGAAAGGAAAACATGATACCAATATTCCCTAAGTCACATTTCCAAAGTTTAAATCACTTGTTCACGACTTAAGTGTTGATCTAATTAATCACGTCTTACATAAATGTTTGGACACGTTGTTTCCATACTTAATAGTCAACGATGTTAGGATTCCTGGTCAAAATCATGTTCCTGAGTTGAACAAGTGCTAATCCTTGGCTTTCTCTGAGAACCTGGGATGTGCTTAGAAATAACTGGCACCTTATGACAAGTTTTCCATGTCCCGGTGCAACGGAGCTCCAGATGGAATCACCAGCCAGGCCTTCCTGTATGCCCCTCAGCAAAGGTAATGTGATGAAAGAATCATTATCCAGAGAGAAGCAGAATATTAACTCCAGCAGCACCTCAGACAGTGCTTTGCAAAGACTCCTTTCCAAATAGCCTGAAGCTGATGTTTGACAAGTGCAGGCTGGGACCAGCTTCCCTTATTTGTGGCTCTGAAGGAAAACTGTGAGATTTTAACATGATTTCTAAATGACATCCAGCTTTATCGCTAAAAGCAGAATCTTCTTGTAGATCCAATTCATGTGTATTCATCAAACACATTGAGAAAATCTATAAGCCAGCCATTTTGTACACACTACTTCATTTAATTCTTTCTTCATAAGAGATGGGTCAATTATAATACCTGTTTTAGAGATGATGAAGCCTAAGTTCAAGGACATTAGATAATTAGGCCAAGGTCACACAGTCAGTAAAAGCTAGTTCCAAACACTGGCTGGCTATATTTTTTTCCTCCTCTACTCACCAATTCTGTCTCTATGTGACAGGAATCAGATTGGGAGTACAAAATTGAATAAGATGTCATCCTTCCAATAAAGGGCCTCACAAACTATGCAGAAGACAATAGGTACGCAAAGAAGAAATAATTAAGAGCCAAATAGAAAGACCAATAAATGTAGTAGAAGCATTAAAAAAAAATGACTAATTACTTCCAGTCACAAAAGATCTGGGAAGGCCTTACAAAGGAGAAAAACTCAACATGGATTTTCATGAAAGAACAGGATTTTGATTGATGGTGAACTAGAAGACCACTAAGTGACCACCCTTGGAGTTTTGAGGTGGTACTGAGCTGTCAAACAGACCTGAGTCCAACAGAAATCTCAGGATCAATTCTAGATATTGGAGGTGTCAGATACATATCTAAAGAAACATACTTATGGTGCATAAAATGTAAAACAATATATTGGAAGACTAAGAAAAAGAATAGCATGTATTAATAAATTTAAAATCAAACAAAATTAGCAAACCCAGTGCATCAATTCATAAAGGGGTCTAGGAAAAAACCCAGCCGACATGACTAAGTTTCCTTTCTTCTAGGAATGCAAAAAAATCCCTTAATGTAATTCACCAAATAAAATATTCCAGGAGAAAAACCTAAACAGAACACAATTTTAATTAATGTTCCTTTTTGGTTAAAACTCTCAGCAAATTAGAAGTTGAATAAAATTTCCTTAAACCGATAAAGGATATCTACCAAAACAAAATACAAACAAAAAAGACATATTCAAAGGTAAAATGTTAAATGTATCTCCCTCTAAAATCAAGGATACACTTTGCTGTAGAGCAGAAACTAACACAACATTGTAAATCAACTATACTCCAACAAAAATTTTTTTAACTGTATAAAAAATGACAAAACAGGAACTGAAATAATACCATCGATAAATTGCAATTATCATGAAAAAATAAAATAAAATCAAGGAGATAACAAGGGTGCCCATTATCACTGTTAATCTTTAATACTGCACTTAAGGTAACTGTCCAGAATAATTACACAAGAAAGAAAAAAAGATGTGTAAGCACTGCATTGAAATGAAGAAACAAAACTATCACACTTCGTAAAAAAAATAACAACAGAAACCTCAATTAAATAGAGTTGGGAGACCAGAAGGGGGAACTCTTACACCCTACCACAATAGCAGAGCCCTACAAGGGGAAGAAAAGCCCCCTTCACTCCTGGCATGAACTCAGCCAATGAAAAGCCACGGACTCTTTGTTTACTATAGCCCTCCTAACTTCCTTTTCCCCTCTATAAAAGAATTCTACTCTCCTTTTTGGCTTGAGACTTGCACATGACTCTCCATGGTTGCAGACCCCAAGTTGCAATTCCCTGCTTATCCCAAATAAACCCTTTTTTGTTGTCATTGTTGCTGGAGAAATAATTGGCAGTCTATTTGTTTTAGGTCAACAGGTTGATATGAGTATCTACTTAGAAAATTCAAAAGAAACTTCAGACAGATTAGCAGAATGAATATTCTAATTTGAGAAGAACAGAACTTGGCTAAACTTTTAAAATTCGACTCAATATTATAAAGTCAGTTTTCTCCAAAACTACCAAATTTCAATCAAATCTCAACAAGTTTTTCATGTGACTTTACAAGCTAATTCTAAAATATATTTGGAAGAACAAAGCTAAGAAAAATTATCCAAGTATGCTATATGGAAACAGAGTTATATTACACATCAATGGGGAAAGTATAGTCAAGACTTTCTTACAACAAGATGCATGAACTACAAAATCTAACAGGACAGTATTAATAAATTTGATTACATTATATTTAAAACATCTTAATCAAAAGAAGCTATGAAGAAATTTTTTAAATAAACCATGAAATGGCAGAAAATACTTATTCTAAAAAAATTATCCAGAATATATTAGGTTGAACAATATAAAACTGCCATTTTTAGAGGTGAAGAAAGGTCAAACATTGACAGTTAATTTGGTTAAATCTAATATAAAGAATTCCTATAAATCATTAAAAGAAAGCTAAGAAGGGAGTGACATCAGCATCATGGCTGCATAAGGCGTCCCTCACTTTTTGTCCACTTACCCTCCCAACAACAAATACCAGCATCCATCTAGAAACAAAAGTGTGTGAGAGGTGTGGGATTTAGCACCCTACACTGAGGAACCCAGGGGAGTCTCACCCACCTGTGCATCAGGTAATAGGCCAACAGACCACAGTCCTGGCTGTAGACCCTGAAATGTGAAGCAGCTCTAGCCCCTCTGCATCAACGTCCAAATCCCCGGAGAACACTGACTGAGACAATCACCCATGTTAGGGCAGAGACAACCTTTGTGGAAGTCCAGGTTCCCAGAGAAGAACCAGCAAAACAGTACAAGTTTGGAAGCCCTGGAGTGGGTAATATAATAAGGAAGAACAAAATCTGACTCTATATTAGATCTGTTTCTTTTACTTAAACCTTTGTATTCTTTTGCTTTTGCTTAGAGTTAAGAATGTTGCCTATAACCTGAAATATACAGGACAGCTGATTCTCAAGGCTCTGACCTTTATAACACTTTTCCATGCATATGGAGATAAAAAGTTGCAAAACAGAATAACATTTGTCTTATTGGAGGTTTACAGGAACATCATGACCTGACCTCCATGGACAACTGCAAGAACAAAGGATTCTGACACCAAGAAAATTTTAACACCCAACCATGCCCCAACTCATCTTGCCTTTAAGAATGCTTTGCTGAAACCACGTGCTTGTGTTCAGTAACAGTAAGAAGAACAGTTTGGCTTTACCTGCATCACCGCTTCTTCAATGTGGCGGAGTTCAGGGTCGAGAGATCTTCCTTGGCCCCCGATTTCTCCCTTTGGGGGAAAGAGAGCCGGTGAGTGACACCTGGCTTCCCCAGCTCTGCTGATGCCGCTGAAGAGGATAATTTCTCTCTCAGCCCCACCTTCTAGAGATGGGTTCCATGAGCCACTGTGGACATCAGAATACAGGGATGCTCAAGTCCCTTATAGGAAATGGCGCAGTACATTTGGCCCTCCATATCGGAGGGCTCTGCATTCTTAGTTCCACAAACAACAGAATGAATTTTGATCGGAGGTTGGTTGAATCCCCAGATGCGGAACCAGCTGATACAGAAAGCCAGCCCAGTGCATTAAATCAGGAGCTCCAAGACTGTGGGATGCGAAGAGTCTGGGAAAGTACCCAGGACTCTCAGAGGGCATTGAAGGGACACAGAGTTTATTAAGTGTATGGTGGACTCCATCTAGAAGCCTGCCCACCAGCTGCTGGGAGAGCCCACCGATGATAGCCCAGCTGACCCACACACACTCCTAGCGCCACTCGTGCTGACTCTGCAGTGGGAAACTGTGTGCCCTCCTGAAGGTGGTGGCGAGGGACAGCTCTGGGAGATGACCAGCGATCACTTGCAGAAAACAGGCTCTAATCTGTGGGCAAGGTTGACACCGCAAAGTTGAGCTGTAGCGCCACCTATGAGAAAACAAAAGAGGCTGTCAGCATGGTGTGTTGTAGGATGGAGAGAAGGCATGCAAGCTTAAAACATTCTGCCACAAGAGGGAGAAAGAAATCTGGAGCAGGTGTAGCCACAGAAGGTCTGAGAAAGCCTCAGAATCTCTAGCAGGGCAGATGGAAGGTATTTCTCCCCAGAAGTCAGTAAAAACTGGAGGAGGTGACTGCCACTTCAACTGTGAAGTCAATGATGCAAAGCTCAAAGGAACATCAAAATCAAGGTAATGTAACACCAAAGGATCACAATAACCACTCGGTAACTGAACCCAGAGACAAGGAGACCTGCAATTTACCCAAAAAAGAATCCAAAATAGCTGTTTTAAGGAAACTCAGTGAGTTACAAGAAAACACAGAAAGGGCTTCCCTGGTGGCGCAGTGGTTGAGAGTCCGCCTGCCGATGCAGGGGACATGGGTTCGTGCCCCGGTCCGGGAAGATCCCACATGCCGCGGAGCGGCTAGGCCCGTGAGCCATGGCTGCTGAGCCTGCGCGTCCGGAGCCTGTGCTCCGCAATGGGAGAGGCCACAAAAGTGAGAGGCCCGTGTACCGCAAAAAAAAAAAAAAAAAAAAAAAAGAAAAGAAAAGAAAA